>NC_134889.1:16885055-16935055 GCF_041734735.1 Babylonia areolata | reverse complement strand
GTACAAAACTTTAATTCACTCACTAACACAGACATACTGACAACAAGAGACAGCAGTGAGGCCCTAAGCAACTATTTCCCTTTTGTGCCCCCTCCAAACCTTACTAACCCGCTGTTATAAAATAAATATATCGCCTCACTGTTTCAAACATTTTCCCCAGAAGTCAGCATGAGAGAGAAACCAAAACCAAAACCAGAACTGGAGCAAAACCACCACCACTCACACAGGGGTCCCGCTCCACCACAGTGACGGCCATGCCCTTGGGGTTGCGCTGCTTGAGCCAGTAGGCCACCGAGGAGCCCACCGCCCCGCCCCCCACCACCAGGACGTCCGTCTCTCGGGGCACCGGCACGGCTTCCTCGATGTTGGTGCCCTGGGCCGCCCCCTGCCCACGGCCAAGAAGAGTGTGTACACATACGCATGTAGCAAGAGAATTTGGATGGGAAGAAAAGAAAGAGGTCAATAATCAAACTGTTTAAAATAATAATAATAATAATAATGATGATGATGATGATGCCCATTGCAAGGAGCAGTGTGCACACACATGTATCAAGACTATTAGAAGGAGAAAACAGAAAAAGCACAGAAACAGGCCAATGTTCAAACTGTTTAAAATGATGATAATCATCATCATCATCATCATCATCATCATAATGGTAACAACAACAACAACGACGACAACAACAACAATAATAATAGTGATGCCCATGGCAAAGAGCAGTATATACACACATGCAGCAAGACAAATGGAAAGGAGGAAGAAAGAAAAAGAAAAGAAACAGGTCAATATTCAAACTGCTTGAAATGATAATATTAATAATCATAATGATAATAATACTAATCATAATAATACTAATACTAATAATAATAATAATGCCCACTGCAAAGAGCAGTATGTACACACATGTATCAAGACAATCAGAAGGAGAAAACAGAACAAGAAGAGGAAAAGGCCAATATCTAAACTATTTAAAATGATAATAATAATAATAATGATGATGGCCACTGCAAAGAGCAGTATGCACACACACACACACACACACACACACACACACACACACACACACATGGTGACATACACATGTAACAAGACAATTAAAAGGAGAAAACAGAAAAAGAACAGGTCAATATTCAAACGGTTTAAAATGATGATGATGAGGAGGAGGAGGAGGAGGAGGATGGTGATGATGATGATGATGATGATGATGATGATAATAATAATAATAATAATAATAATAACAACAATGATGCCCAGTGCAAAGATCAATATGTATGTGTACACATGTTGCAAGATATTTACATGGAAAAAATTAAGAAAAGAAACAGGTCAATATTCAAACTGTTTAAAGCAATAATGATGATAATAATAATAATAATAATGATGATGCCCATCACAAAGAGGAGTATGTACACACATGTGTCAAGACAATTAGAAGAAAGAAAGAAAAAGAACAGAAACAGGTCCATACTGAAAGTGTTTAAAATGAGAAGAAAAAGAAGATAATAATAATAATAATAATAATAATAACAACAACCACAACAACAACAACACAGTTCAGTTTCTCTGTCATCCTTTGAATCTTCTCTTAAAAATACATACTCTTTCTTTCACATCCTGATTGGCATCTCTATTTCATTCCTCTCCAGTTTGTGTGTCCCTTCTGCGTGTGCGTCTGTTGTGTGCGTGATAAGAGAACGGCAAAATTGTGTGGAAGTGGTGACTGTCCCTTGTGACTGTTCCTAGTATGCTTGTCCTATATGTATTTTTGTTTTTGTAAGCACTTGGGGGTTTGGTAAGATTAAGTGCCATAAATGCCCATTATTATTATTATTTCTTTTTTATTATTATTTTTTTTAATCATTATTATTGTTATTGTTATTATTATTATCATTATTATTATTATCTTTATTACCTCTGTGTGTGTGTGTGTGTGTGTGTGTGTGTGTGAATGTGTGTGTGTGCTATTCAGTTCAAATCAAATCAAATTATGGTGCTCAGAGCCTAGACAACTACTAAGGCCATCTCAAGTCTATTGCCACATCAGCATCTACTCCAAGTCAACTGACCAAAAAAAAAAAAAGTAACATAAAAACTAGTCACTGCTTCTGTTCTTCGGTTAAACGTCTATTATGGTAGTGTGATTTTAGACACACAACACAACACAACACAACACACACACTCACTTACACACACACACTCACACACACACAAACTCACTCACACACACACACACACACACACACACACACACACACGCACACACACACACACACCACTCGCTCACCCACACACACACTCACACATGTATACACTCACTCACACACACACACACACTCACTCACCCACACACATACACACACACTCACTCACCCACACACCCCCCCCCCTCTCACACCCCCCATACACCCTCCACACACACTCTCTCCACATCCCCCCCTCCCCTACATCCCCTCCTGCCCCCCAACGCCCCTCTTGCCCCCCAAACACACACACTCCCCCCCCCCCCCCCCCCCCCCCCGCTCCCACACACACAGCAGAGCAGACAGAGGGACAAAAAAAACAACAACAAAAAAACAAGAAGAAGAAGACTACCTTGAACTCTTCCCTCAGAATGGTCCAGGGAGACCTGTACTGGCCAGCGACGGGCGTTCCGTCCGTGTCTCTGCCGCGGCCACCTCCATAGCCCGACACCCCACGACCTCCGTGTGACCCTTCCCACCATGCACGCTGCTGCACCATCCACGTCGTCAGCGCTCCTGCCATCGTGGGGAAATGCAGGCAGAACATGTTGTGTTGTGTTGTGTTGCGTTGTGGTGTGTTGCGTTGTGGTGTGTTGTTGTGCGTTGTGTTGTGGTGGGTTGTGTTGTGTGTTGTGGTGTGCTGTTATGTTGTGGTGGGGTGTGTTAAGTTGTGTGTTGTGGTGTGTTGTTGTGTTGTGCTGTGGTGTGGTGCGTTGTGTTGTGTTTTGTGCTGTGGTGCATTGTGTTGTGTTGTGTTGCGTTGCGCTGCGTTGTGGTGAGTTGTGTTGTGTTATGTTGTGGTGTGGCGTGTTGTGTTGTGGTGTGTTGTGGTGTATAGCTGCGTCATGCTGCAGTGTGTTGTGTTGCACTGTGCTGTCTTGTGTTGCACCATTTTTGTTGTGTTGCACTGTACTGTGTTGTGTCATGGTGTGTTGTGGTGTGGTGTGTTGTATTGTTGTGCCGTGCTGCGGTGTGTTGTGTTGCACTGTGTTGTGTTGTGCTGTGTTGTGGCGTGGTGAACTGTGTTGTGCTGTGTTTTGTGCTGTTGTGTCATGTTGCGATGTGTGTTGTGTTGCAGCTGTGCTGTGCTGTGTTGCACCATTATGCTGCATGGTGCTGTGTAGTGCTGAGCCCTGCTGTACTGAACTGGTAAGTAATTTGCTTCATAATCTTTTTTTTTTTTTGATTGATTGATACAGACACTTATACAGCACCTATCCTCGGTTCGAGACCAAGCTCTAAGTGCTTCACAGGCACGGGGTCATTTGCACAACAGGCTGTCTACCTGGGAAGAGCCGACTAATGGCTGCCACTGGGCGCTCATCATTCGTTTCCTGTGTCATTCAATCAGATTCCAGGCACACACACATACACACTCCAACAAACATGTGACATTTTACATGTATGACTGCTTGTTTGTTTGTTTGTTTTGTTTGTTTTGGTTTGGGTTTTTTTTTTGGGTGGGTGGGTTTTTTTGTGTTTTTTTATTTTTATAAACACAAAAAGACACACAAAAACACACACACAGGAAGCGTGGAACGCCGAAGTAAGTAGCGAGGTCCGTTGCTTCATTTAGAGCTTCTGAAACTGAACCTGTGACTGTAAAACATGACCTTACTTACCATTGTGTTTTCTCAGCCCTGCAGACAGTGCTGGAGGTGGTTTCTGAGCCCAGCCCCTGCCACCCACACTGGCAAAGAGCAAGGCACTGTGGAAGCTCCGAGTCCTGGCCACTTGCAGAAACTGTCGTTGTGGGCGTGTGACTCTTGCCGTATGGTTGCACCACTGGCACAACATTGTGGTTTCTGTGTGTGTGTGTGTGTGTGTGTGTCTGTGTCTGTGTCTGTGTGTCTTGTGTTTGTGTATGTGTGTGTATCTGTGTGTTTGTGTATGTGTGTTCGAGTCTCTGTGAGTGCTGAGTCGTGTACTACGGTGTAGCCAAGAGGTGTAAGCAGAGCCCTATCAGAGGATTCCTTCACAAACAGCAGGTGTCAGCGGGCAGAGAAGAAAACTGTGCAGCAGACGTCTGCACACAGAGCTCTGAGGAACTCAGGCCTGTCTAGCTGCAAAAGATGGGATCAATGTCAAATTAATGTACAATGGAAACCTATTCATCCATGAACACATCAATGTTAAGTGCTCCTGTGCAAATATCATCCAATCCCCTCGCTAAAACCACCCTCCATGGAACTGTTGATGTAGGGAGATGGAGGGGAAGACAGAGGAAAACGATGGACTGACAACATTGCTAAAGGACAAGGAAACTGAAAGCAGAGACCCAGGTTTTGATACACAACCGACAGACCTGGAGGAATCTAGTGAACAGTTCTGTACAGCACCCTTATGACCCTTCACAGAGTTAAGGGAGAAGAAGAAGAAGAGCTCAAACTTAAAGATTTTAATGTACACTGGCCTTAGGCCACAATACAAAAGGCAGCATGTGGAGGCTGAACGGGTGGGTGTGGGGGTGGGGTCCGGGAGAAGGGGAGTCATAGACAACATGTACGGATTTGGATTCAAAATAAAAAAAACCCATTCAAATCAATACTGTTATTACATCAAATAATACTGTAATATATATATATATATATATATATATATATATATATATATATATACATATATATATATATATATATATATATATATATATATATATATATATCCATTTGACACTTGCATTCATGGTCGCTTTGATCACATATGAATGATCACACACCACATACCAATGACTTATCATGCAGGTAGACTGTATAAATTATATGTTAATGCATGGATATAAACAGGAAACATCAAATGACTATTCTTGATTAATAAGACATTCTGAAGATTACTTGTCTGGGCAGAGATTTTTCTTTCTTCTGTTCATTGAATGGAAAACATGATATATCTGGAAACACTGCATCTGGTGGGCATTTGCTACCTGGGGCAACATATGTAAAGGAGTTCTGACAAAATTCTTTAGAAATTTTGTTCTTCTGAGTACTTAAGGCAATCAAAAAGAAAATGCCTTTTGTCAACAGCTGCTGTGGATAGACATTAAATGAAACTGAACACACACACACACACACACACACACACACACACACACACACTTGAGGATTAGTTTGTGTTGTGTTTGTTTTTTTGTTGTTTTTTGTTTATTTTTTTGTTGTTGTTTGTTTGTTTTGGTTTGGAGTTTTTTTCTGTCTGTTTTACTATATATAACTGTCAGTTGTGCTTGTGCATGCATATATAATTTATCAGATTATCTTTACAACAGAATCTAGGAACAAATTACACTAGAAAAGTGAAATCTAACTCATTAGTGATTTAGTCTCATTTTCAAACAATACCCCCAAGAACAGAAGTGAGAACACAATTCAAACAGAAAAGCTTGATTTTGCAGTTTTGTGTACTTGCAAAATTTTGTCAAGCATTTGCATACAGGTATTATGAAGCAAGCATATAGATCTACAAATCAAACTAAACAATGGTTTAACATAAACAAAATTTAAGGACAATGTTTTAAAATGAACTAATTAAAATGCTAGTTAAGATGCCAACTTCAAAACAATAATGACATAATACTGAAGCATTTTTCAATTTTATGTCACACACTGATTTTGTGTCTTCATCAAAAAATTTAAAAAAACGCATTGTCATAAACACAAAGACAACAAAGGGAGATACATGGCCAAACATAATAGCATAAGAACCACAGAACTGCAAACAAATGAAGGTGTAAGAAAACAAGAAAATAAAACTTCATATTCATAATTCATTCCAATTTTTCATGATATACATTCTTTATAATGCTATCAGACAACAACATTAAAAAAAAAAGTGGGTAAACAAGGCTTACTAAATATGATTTATTCAAGAGAGCATACAATAGAAAGGAAAGAATAAATGAAATAACAGTAATTAATATGGCCTGGTGAGGAAACAATCAAAACACACATGACAAAACTGCCTGTTGACACCACGGCCCAGCCCATACAACCCAAAAGAATATGTGTCAATGTACGTATTTTTAATGTTCACATTCTCATCTACCTAAAACTCATTGTCACTATCTACGTAATGTGCAGTCACCCAGCTGATAACCAAATCTGACAAAAACATATCAGGCACAAGATATACATTAATTCCAGTCACATACACTTCTTTAAACAAACAAAAACAAAATACATTAAAAGAACTATTTTTAAACTCATAGGTCATTACACTAATTTTCAAGGCCAGTCAAAGCTAGGTCAGTATATATATATATATATGTGTGTGTGTGTGTGTGTGTGTGTGTGCGATTCCATTCCAGCACAACGACTTAAACAATTGTTTGTTGCACTGTTGTGTTGTAATTGATACAACAGATTCATGCAAGCACACACCCCACCCCCACCCCCCACCCCTAAACACATGCACACATACAATCACATGCCTTGTATGCACATCACCACGCATTAACACACACACACACACACACACACACACACACACACACACTTCATTTTTAGCTCTTGACAAGTAACATACTTAAGTGAACACAGAATATAGTGAACGAACTGAAATCTAAAAACGATGCACGACAGTCACACATTTATGCAGTATAACAATAACATCCGATCAGATTCTCACCTTCGTCTGAAAATCAGCTTGTTGCCAAAAGGTACGACAAGTAGTGCAAGTCCCAATGACAGCATGCAGATAGATTGCATAGACCTTGGTCCTCATATAACAGAAAGTCACACTGCCTTAGTTTTCATGGTTGGTGCACGCTGCTTTTCTCAAGTTGCATGGTTGCTCAAGAGAGGCAACTCCCGTTTACTCAAACAATGTATGAGCATTTATAATTGACAAAAGAAGGAAAACGTAGTGATTTTCACATGGGAAGGTGCAACTTGATTTCCTCTGGGATTTTCAAGAGAGGGCGGGGGGAAGGGGCTACGGGTTCAGTTACATTACCAATGTGCTACAACGACTGGTATATATGTACGAAATATACGTATAATTTTACGAAATGCTTCATGATCACGGTCTTTTTTTCTTTTTCTTAATAAAGAAAGACTTTTTTTTCT
Organism: Babylonia areolata; assembly: GCF_041734735.1. NCBI lineage: Eukaryota > Metazoa > Mollusca > Gastropoda > Neogastropoda > Buccinidae > Babylonia > Babylonia areolata. The sequence goes on along the minus strand of NC_134889.1, from coordinate 16,927,754 downwards.
TTTTCTTTTTCTTTTTTTTTCCGATATATTTATATATTTAGTTATGACATTACTAACATTTAGTTATGACAGCACTGACATATTTCGACAACTAATTCCATTGTTTGTCGTTCAGACATGTTAGATACTGATCAGTGGAACCAAGCTTAAGACAAACGAAGAAAAATGATCCGCCCTGCTCAAACGTTTCATACAACACAGCGATCAAAGAAACTTAGATGAAAAAATGAAATATGTTGAGGAGTTAAGCCAAACCCTTATACAGACTGGACCCGATGATGTCTTGACAATAGATGATCTAAACGAAGCAATAGCTAAATCCAAGAAAGAATCGACTCCTGGCCCAGACAAAGTTCGCTACTCGGACATCAAGGAGCTATCGGAAGAAGACAGAAGCAAACTTTTCAATCTGTATCAAAACAGTTTCTACAATGGACATGTGCCGGAGGACTGGACACACAGCTTCTTAAAACCCATACTCAAACCAGGAAAGGACCACTGCGATCGTCAGGTAAGCGGCTACCGAATCCTAACCATGCAAAACATTGCTGGAAAGCTCATGGAACGCATGATAGCCAGGAAACTTGCAAGGGATCTTGAACACAGGCACATTCTCCCTTCAAATCAAGGTGGTTACAGAACAGGTAAGTCCACATAGGAAAATGCAGCTGCTTTCGCATATGAGGTATATGAAGGATTTCAAAGAAAAGAAGAAACACTAGCAGTAGCAATCGACCTTGAAGATGCCTACAATAAAGTCCAGTTTGCGCACCTCATGGAGCTGCTGCTAAGGTATGGAGTAAGTTTGACACTGACAAGATGGATAGCAGGAGTGCTTCAGGAAAGAACCGTCGCCCTACGCCTCGGAGATTGGATGTCTGCACCTTCTAAACTATCCATGGGACTGCCACAAGGGTCTCCACTCTCCGGGTCCTGTCCTCTACAACATCTACGCAAAAGGCCTTGCAGACTTGAACAACAATGGAATAGCCCGGGTGCTTACTCTTGCGGATGATGGCCTGGTCTTCAAAACTTCGAAAGATGCTCAGGAAAGAACTAAAGCCGTCCAGAAACAACTAAACAATATCGCTCAATGGTGCAAAGACACAGGATCTTCCATCAATCCAGCGAAAACCCAAATGTTGCTGTGCACCCTCAGCAACAGAACCGCGAGCAAATCACCACCACCTGCGTCATTCGACGGGATTCAGATCGAGAAAACCGAATGCCTACGCTACCTAGGAATACACTTCGACAGGATGCTGACCTTCAGAAAACATACGGAAAATACTGTTCTCAAATGCGAAAAGGGTCTTTCAGTCTTAAAAGCAATGGCAACCAAAGGTATTGAACAACGCCACCTCTTCCTGCCGTATACCAGTCACTCGTCCTCAGTGTGACTGACTACGGACTTGGGCTAACAACACCGTCTCAAAGCAACCTCCTAAACTTAGAAAGAGTTCAAAATGAAGCTATGAGGCTGATCCTTGGAACAACAAAAGACACACCCACGGAAACCATGCGATACCTGCTTGACCTTCCTTCAGTGCAGGCCAGAAACAAGTTAGAACAGGTTAAGACCTACTTCAGAGCATTAGAAAACCCTCAAAACCCACTGCATGACGCAGTCAAAGAACCAAAAGGCAGCCGTCTATGACGAGGAAGATCACGGATGGAGCAAGCAGAAGACACAATCCAGCTAGTATGCCGACAACAAGACCTGAAGTGAGAAACAAAAGAATGGGAGAAAAATCCCGAAAACCTCAATAATCTATTCAACATAGCCATTTCACCCACTCTAGGAAGACATTGTCGGTAATGACCAGAGGGCAAAACTGATGCAGAAGTGAAGCTACTCATAGAAGAAAACAGTAAAGAAGAGGACATCATCATATACACAGATGGCTCAGTCACCAAAGGCCAGTCCGGTTGGGGATTCACTGCGAAACAAAATGGAAAAACAATTAGCGGAGAGAATGCTGCCTACAAAATCACAACCTTCAACCTAACGATGGAAGTTGAAGCTGTGACACATGCTCTCCAGTGGCTATCGTCTATCCATATGCCCGGAAACCAACATGCCATGATTCTAACGGACTCAGTGAACCTCATACAGAAAATTGAAAATGGAATGGGAAGCCCAGAGTGGCATAAGGCAATGCGCAACTTTCAGATTAAAAAACTTACATGGCCCGGAACATGCAGGTGTTAACTGGGGAAATGAGCGAGCTGACAGACTTGCTGGTAAGGCAACAAGAACGAGCGGCCTACATCTAGGAAAATCGGAAATCCTCAGAAAAGTCAAAGAATATCAAAAAGAACAGGTACAAGGCCATCACACCATCGATCGCCTCAAAGAAATAACGGTAGAGAGAGAGGGAGCGGCCGTACTAGTAAGTCTAGCATGAAAGGCAGAACACGATGCTTTGCAAATCAAACGAATACCGGCATCATTTCCAAACCAACTTTGCGCAAATTTCTCTGTGGGCTTTTCCAAATGCAATAGACTGAACAACACACTAGACGCCACGTTCTTGGCATCAGAGATCTTTGCCCACCCCTCTTGTGGCCAATCAGTGGCAGCCTCTGTGTGTGTGTGTGTGTGTGTGTGTGTGTGTGTGTGTGTGTGTGTGTGTGTGTGTGTGTATGTGTGTCTGTGTGGGTCTGTGTGTTTGAGTGCGTGTGTGCGTGCGTGAGGGTGTAAGTGTACACAAGTGTCAGGAGAGTTCTGTGCACGTGCGTGTGTGCAGTGTTTTGGGGGGTGCGGGGGGGTGGGGGTGGAGGAACGGAGGTAGGGGGTGTGAAGGGTAATATGTGTGTGTGTGTGTGTGTGTGTGTGTGTGTGTGTGTGTGTGTGGTGTGTGTTGGAACTCATGTACGATTATGTGTATTTGATTGTGCTTTCATATCTGTGAAACTGTATGTTTGTTGCATATCTGTCATGCATATGTGTGTATGTGTGAATGTGTGTCTGCATGTTTTACATTTAGTTTGCTTATTTATCATCATTGTTGTCTTTTTTATTTATTTATTTATTTTATTTTATTTTATCTATTTATTTATTTATTTATTTATTTATTTTTTGCATGCTTACAGTTGACTTCATCAAGTTTTTGTGCCTTATAAATATTATTATTATTAGTAGTTGTTGTTTTCTTGGGTTTTTTTGGAGGGGGGGGGGGGGGGTTGTTGTTGTTGGGTTTTTTTAGTTTTTTTTACGTATTTATATATTATTTATTGTGTACACTTACACCCTCGCGCACGCACACACGCACACAAACACACAGACCCACACAGACACACATACACACACACACAGAGGCTGCCACTGATTGGCAACAAGAGGGGTGGGAAAAGATCTCTGATGCCAAGAACATAGCGTCTAGTGTGTTGCTCAGTCTATTGTATTTGGTAAAGCCCACAGTGACTCTGGCGGTTCCGTTTTGAAGAAATGTGTGCAATGTTGGTTTGGAAATGATGCCGATAATCGTTTGATTTGCAAAGCATCGTGTTGTACCTTTCATGCTAGACTTATGGCCGCTCCCTCTCTCTACCTTTATTTCTTTGAGGCGATTGATGGTGTGATGGTCTTGTACCTGTTCTTTTTGATATTCTTTGACATTTCTGAGGATTTCCGATTTTCCTAGATGTAGGCCGCTCGTTGTTGTTGCGTTACCAGCAAGTCTGTCAGCTCGCTCATTTCCCTTAACACCTGCATGTCCCGGGCAGTATGACCATGCAAGTTTCAAAAAAAAATCTTCTTTAATTTTTCTTTTTAAAGAAATGGCAAACTGGAGATTATAAGGTTCACGTAAAAATCAGATATTCACATATAATGTCAAAGGTGCATAGCCACTCACATAAACACCCCAACTTACCCGCACAAAGATACCCCACCCCCACCACCCCCAACCCCCAACTCACACACATGATCAGTTCATTATGATACATTATTTCTCTCAGTAAGAATATAGCCATGTATGGCAAAGATGGTTATGGGATACGTAAGTAAGTAAGTTAATTAATGAATAAGTAGATAAATGAATAAATAAATAAATGAGTGATCTATGAATATATGCACAATTGATAAAGAACTAATCTTGGAATGGTATAGCAATGTGGCAGAATGGTCAAGACGCTTAACTGCCAATACAGTCGCTTAGGGTCTGGGTTTGAATCCTGCTCTCGTCGTTTCTCCCAGGATTGACTGGAAAATCAAGCTGACTGTCATTCAGACGAGACGATGAATTGAGGCCCCGTGTGCATCTGACACAGATTTGGCACATTGAAAAAGAACTGAACACATGGCAACAAAACTATAAGTGTTGAATTGCCCTCTTGTAAAATTCTGTAAAAACAAGTCCACTCTGATAGGTACACAAATATATATGCATGCATTCAAGGCCTGACAAACGTGTTGAAGTATCTACATTTACCCATATTACAACTATTAAACTTACGAATCTCATTAACAGAAGTCTGCGGTTGAGAATAATGATTGTTTTGATTCTTTGCCTGGTAAGAAGACGATGAATAAAGGGAAGTCACTCCACCTGGAAGTAGGATTTGTCGGTGAGACTGGTTGCCAAAAAGAAAAAAAAAGTGGGGGTATTCATAGAAACGAACTCATTTTGTTGTTTATCAAAAAGAAACTTCATTATCGATCAAATGCAGAAATGGCCCAAGCCAATACTGCATCAACCAATGAAGCGAGCGTAACTCAGACTGTAACTGTCGAGGAGGAAACATCGGTAAGTGACAGAGTCAAAAACTTGACTCAGTAGTGAAAGTACTTATAAGGTTATGATTTTTGTGCATTTAACTTTACGTAAACAGTCAGAAGTATACAAATTCAAATTTCAAATAGTAGTATCAGTAGTGATTACTCATAAAATAGATAGGAGGTACTGGGGACCTCTTAAAATGTCTTCGTGATGGGATATATTTTATATAAATATTTGTTATTGATTTTAGGATGATAGGATATATTTTATATAAATATTTGTTAATGATTTTAGGAATTTATGATGTTACATATCATCAGGTCTGACGGTATTTTGGCAATATCCACATTCCCCCCTTGAGTAGGAATGAGAAGTGTTCACAGTCACACTGTGACAGAGGAATGGAGGGGAAGAAATGTGGATATAGCTAGTGGTGGTGGTGGTGGTAGTAGTAGTAGTAGTAGTAGTGTGTAAGATTTATGAATTATGTAAGACATATATCATAAATGTGTGTGCGCATGCCACAGCGAGTGTCATTTTACAATACTTTGGTCACACTCACAGTGCACTGTCATCCTGTTCATATTATATACATGTGACCAAGCGCGCTATGCTTCCTCCAACACTATTCACGCACAAGCCAGAGCAGACGACGTTTTTCCTCCTAACCCTTGCACAGAATATGTGACGTCACTCTGCTTACATCATTTTGTCCTGGCCAGACCACCTGCTGACTGCTTGACCAGTGTCGTGTCGCGATACGTCATTGGCTGAGAGCAAACTTGTGTTTCTGTTCCACAGTATTTAATTAATAGCTCTTTTGTCAGATCAGTAAACTACTAGTATTATATACTGGCAGAATTCCATCTTTAAATCTATTCCATTTATGTTCGCCTACGTTAAACTGATCTAACGCAGTTTGTAATTTTCAGTGATGAGCTCGTTAAAACTGACCCTGTTCAGGTGACTTAAATTAAGATTATAAATTTATCTTAAATAACCAACACTTCATTTTATACTCATTATAAAGTAGGTGTTGAGCTCTTTCTTTTGCAACTTATCCGACGTAAATCGGTTCAGGAATCATTTAGAAATCTATCACTGAACACCTTTAAACAAACACAATTGTCATCGGATTCTCCGTGATTAGTGACGATCTGCTTGCAAGCACACGTGACGCACTTTGCGGTCCGCTAAACTTGCATAAATTGGCACAGTGAATGATGAGTGGTCATTTCATACCTGGTCAGTCATCTGACCAGAGCCTGCTCTCTCTCTCTTGCTGTGTCGCGGGCAGTGTGTCGTGTGTGTCCCCACAACAGCTGACACCTCGCTACGTATCGCTGTAAGTACTAGTGTGTAGAATGTGTTGATTTGTAAGTTGTATTATTCGACACAGTACTTGTGTTTATATGAGTATGTTCAGTTATTGTTTTGTTCAGTTAATTCTTTGTTCAGTTATTGCTTTGACAAGTTAGTCACAGATCGGCTATGACTGATCTAAATAATTGCCATGTCGTCATCTGCATGGAGCAGTGTTCCATTTGATTCTTAACGTCACAGTCAGTGACGTCTCTGGACACAGATAGTTTGTTCCAGAATGTTGTAGTGAGTGCGTAAAGTTCATTCACCACTTAATGGTTAAGCCATGGTGGTTCTTCACTTACTATCTGGTCTATCAGTTTGCCAGTATAATATCAAAGCCACTGATTCTATTATCTTGTTTATTATTCATGTATTATTTTACATGCTGATATCAATTGTACTGCTACAGTGTGCTCAGTACTCTAAGAGGTGTGTAGTATTCTGCTGTTGTGATTACAAGATAGTGTTGGATTAATTGTTTCAATCACTTTAACTGAGCTATTTAAATGTATTAGAAATGTCATTTGATGTCAGCGTTTGGTCTTCACACATATGCATTATGTTGTTGCGTATCCCAAACCCGAGTGATAGTCTTTCCATGTAAAATGTATCCATGTGCTTTACTGTTCACTTGTGTTGACATGTTGTACTAATGACATTTGTTTGTGTCATTCCAGGCACTGTCTTCTTCTCTTTTTATCTTCTCTTAGCATTGTCTTCTTCTTTTAGAATATTGTAAATAAAACAATAGAAAACCCCATTTGTGACTGGCCTCTATATGTTCCTGGCCTGTGCGTGGGATCTTGTCTATCCTTTAATTCAGTCAATCATATTTAGTTAAGTCTTTTGTGCCGTACCCCCTTCAGTAACCACTCGGTACACGGCTACAAAAGTGGCGTCGCCGACAGGATTTTGATCCTTTAGAATATTCTTACGACAGGATAAAGATCCATCACAAGATTGACCCAAAATTATTCCCTTTAAGGTTTCAATTCTTTTATCCAAATTCAATCCATCCCAAGACCACAGCCCTTTACCACCAAGTGTACCTTGTTACAACTTGGCGCTGTGAGCATAGGATGTGCTAATTCTTTTAATATCTCTTAATAAATCACAGCTCCTAGCCAAGCTAATCTCTATCACATACTTGGCGCTGTGAGCTAGGATCGTACAGGGATAAGAGGTTGTACTAACAGTCATATAGGGATAGTTTAACATAGGAGAAGAGAGAAGACAGTGCAGCAGGTACATCAAGTCCACAAGAAGAAACGTCGCCCACATCAAGATGGCTTCAACTGACTTCCTGCCCAAACTCCCGACGCTATCCGGTGAGAAAGGCAGCAGTGAGGTCGACGACTTCATCAGTGAGGCCAGACTGATTCTCCAGCTACAGCCCCTGGATGACGCGACAGCCTCTCTCTGGCTGATATCAGCCCTTGCAGGCCGATGTCGCCAGCAGATCGTCAGGCTGCCAGCGACTGACGTGGACACCCCAGCCAAGATCCTTGCGGTTCTTGATGAGAACTGGGGAGATCAGCGAGATGCCACAGAGCTTGCCACCACCTTCTTCAACAGGCAGCAGCAGCCCAAGGAGACGGTGACCAACTACGCATCACATCTTCGGTACCTGTGGACCAAGGTCAACAGGGCTGAAGATGGGGTGATGCAGGTGCCAGTGACCATCCTCCGCGACGCTTTCGCCAGAGGCCTTCAGCCAGCTGCACTCAGGCGCGATGTCAGGCGCTTCATCCGCGACCACCCTGACACCACCTTCGAGGCAACAAAGAGGGAGGCCCTGCGATGGCTGCGGGAGGACAGCCACGCCTATGACATCTGCCCCGGTGTAGACAACACCACTGTTGTCCGCCTGGAAGCTCAGCTGGCCACACTCGCAGCTGAGAACGCCAGCCTGCGACATCAGCTGCAGTCACCCATGCCAGCACACGGCCCATATCCTCCAAAACCAGCACTTCATCCTCAACGCTGTGCTGCTGACCATACCCCAGACCCTCCACGCTGTGTCTGGTGTGAGAGGCCCGGCCACACTGAGGACCAGTGTCGGCACAAGCGGCGCTACATTAAGGAGGACAGGCAATCAAAGGCTGAAGACAGACAACCAGCCACATCTAAGGGGAGACGACTGACCACACATGCGGTCAACAAGCAGCATGTCACTGCCAACAAGACACCTCCCCCCAGCCAACTGCACTTGCGACCCAAGCTGCCACCAGAAGAGCTGCGCAGACTTCAGCTTGCTGACCCCACCATTGGGCCAGTCCTGTCTGCATGGCCAGCCACACCAGCCCTCAGCTCCAACTGGCAGACCAATGTGCTGACCCAACAGCATGACAGACTGATCTGCAGGAAGGGTGTCCTGCATCGACGGGTGATGGACCCTAAGCATGGGGCATCTGAGCAGCTGGTGCTTCCCGGCAAGCTCCGCCCCCAGGTCCTGTCATCCATACTACACCGCACGGGGCACCAAGGCTTCCAGCAGGCTGCAGAGATGCTGCGACCCCAGGTCTACTGGCCTGGCATGTACCGTGACCTGGAGCAACACTTCTCCAGTGGCCCATCCAACAGCAACACCACCCAGCCTGCCTGCATTCAGACCCAGTCATTGGAAACCAGGTCAGTCTCTTCCTCTGCAGCAGCACAAAGAAACCAGAGACGCCAACGCAGACGGAGGCGCCACAGCACCACACCTGATGCTGTGGTCCCACAGGTGTCCCCACCTGTAGTCAGCCCCACTCAGCAGAGGCACGAACAACAACAACTACCTGCTGTCACGCCAACTCAGCCGGTCCCACTGCACCACCAGGACAGCAAGGTGTCACACTCTGACACTGATACCGATAGTGACAGTGGTATGTGGCTGACCATGCCCATGCCAAGACCCAGGACACCAACCCGGCGAGCTGCACCAGAGCCGCCTCCACTACCACCAGATCCTGCACCGAGACGGTCTATACGACTGGCAACCAGGGCACCACTGACTGTGTGAGGAGACTGATGTCAAACATTTAACAGCCAGAACAGTGACACTGCAAAACACTCATGTTTCTTATTTTTTTCATTCTTGCTGAACTGAGGCAATGCTGATTTTGTTTTTCCTGTTCCTATTCATGCTGTAATTTTGTTTTCATTTCAAATATTTCTGCATAATTCATGTTTCATGTTATTTTATTTCTCTTCTTGCTTAATTTAACCTGTGATCTAGCTTGTCACAAGGTCTTAGCAATGCAAAAAGTATGTCTATGAACATGCTATAATAATTCATTTTTTTATTTATGCTTTTATACATCATTTAAATGTATGCTTGTTTACATGCGCATCTGACAGTGATATGATAGATAGATTGATAGGCACACAAATGAATGCTTTCCATCTTCATAGTGTATTTACCAAATTGGGACCCCTTCTCTATATCAAACTCTTCAAAGTTAAGTTAGGATGCATTTGACTAAGTCCAAACTCTTAACTTAACCTGGCTAAAGCCACTTTGAATATAGAAGTAGAGTATTGTTCCTAAGAATGTTGCAGTCATTTCACATTCGCATAGCTATTAGTTATCAGCTAAATTATCTCCCTTACCTGCCCAATAATTCTTGTTTGATGCTCAGCTAAGTCTCCTCACAAGAATTACTTTTAATTAACCATCGCGGACGATGGATTTCAAAAGATGGGGGGAGGTGTGACCAAGCGCGCTATGCTTGCTCCAACACTATTCACGCACAAGCCAGAGCAGACGACGTTTTTCCTCCTAACCCTTGCACAGAATATGTGACGTCACTCTGCTTACATCATTTTGTCCTGGCCAGACCACCTGCTGACTGCTTGACCAGTGTCGTGTCGCGATACGTCATTGGCTGAGAGCAAACTTGTGTTTCTGTTCCACAGTATTTAATTAATAGCTCTTTTGTCAGATCAGTAAACTACTAGTATTATATACTGGCAGAATTCCATCTTTAAATCTATTCCATTTATGTTCGCCTACGTTAAACTGATCTAACGCAGTTTGTAATTTTCAGTGATGAGCTCGTTAAAACTGACCCTGTTCAGGTGACTTAAATTAAGATTATAAATTTATCTTAAATAACCAACACTTCATTTTATACTCATTATAAAGTAGGTGTTGAGCTCTTTCTTTTGCAACTTATCCGACGTAAATCGGTTCAGGAATCATTTAGAAATCTATCACTGAACACCTTTAAACAAACACAATTGTCATCGGATTCTCCGTGATTAGTGACGATCTGCTTGCAAGCACACGTGACGCACTTTGCGGTCCGCTAAACTTGCATAAATTGGCACAGTGAATGATGAGTGGTCATTTCATACCTGGTCAGTCATCTGACCAGAGCCTGCTCTCTCTCTCTTGCTGTGTCGCGGGCAGTGTGTCGTGTGTGTCCCCACAACAGCTGACACCTCGCTACGTATCGCTGTAAGTACTAGTGTGTAGAATGTGTTGATTTGTAAGTTGTATTATTCGACACAGTACTTGTGTTTATATGAGTATGTTCAGTTATTGTTTTGTTCAGTTAATTCTTTGTTCAGTTATTGCTTTGACAAGTTAGTCACAGATCGGCTATGACTGATCTAAATAATTGCCATGTCGTCATCTGCATGGAGCAGTGTTCCATTTGATTCTTAACGTCACAGTCAGTGACGTCTCTGGACACAGATAGTTTGTTCCAGAATGTTGTAGTGAGTGCGTAAAGTTCATTCACCACTTAATGGTTAAGCCATGGTGGTTCTTCACTTACTATCTGGTCTATCAGTTTGCCAGTATAATATCAAAGCCACTGATTCTATTATCTTGTTTATTATTCATGTATTATTTTACATGCTGATATCAATTGTACTGCTACAGTGTGCTCAGTACTCTAAGAGGTGTGTAGTATTCTGCTGTTGTGATTACAAGATAGTGTTGGATTAATTGTTTCAATCACTTTAACTGAGCTATTTAAATGTATTAGAAATGTCATTTGATGTCAGCGTTTGGTCTTCACACATATGCATTATGTTGTTGCGTATCCCAAACCCGAGTGATAGTCTTTCCATGTAAAATGTATCCATGTGCTTTACTGTTCACTTGTGTTGACATGTTGTACTAATGACATTTGTTTGTGTCATTCCAGGCACTGTCTTCTTCTCTTTTTATCTTCTCTTAGCATTGTCTTCTTCTTTTAGAATATTGTAAATAAAACAATAGAAAACCCCATTTGTGACTGGCCTCTATATGTTCCTGGCCTGTGCGTGGGATCTTGTCTATCCTTTAATTCAGTCAATCATATTTAGTTAAGTCTTTTGTGCCGTACCCCCTTCAGTAACCACTCGGGCCACGGCCACATACAGTTTGCACAAAGGCCAGGAAGTCCTGAAAAATGAGGGCTGGAAAAGTCTTTGGAAAATATATTTTTTCCTACATGGTCTGGAAAAGTCTTGGACTTGGAGCTGCTTTTTATTTTAAGGAAAAAACCCACACCCTTGACTAATATCATTTGACAAAGAGCTTAGAATTAGATAATAGATAATGAACTAAATAACAAACAACTGGACATAAAAAACAAAAAGTGATGAAAACTGAACATCACTACCTCTTCTTTTCTTTTCTTTTTTTCGGTTAGTTTAGATTTGGGTTTGGTATGGAAATTGTTCAGTCTGTTCTGGGAAAGGTCTGGGAAAAATATGGAATTTTGTTGATAACATCAGTGGGAACCCTGATGATTTAGATGTAATGACTTTGACCTTTTTCAGCACAATCCCACTCTGCAGCTGAAGCTGAGGAAGCCAAAGTCTGACCTTAAAGTGAAGTGGACAACGGAGACAGTAGACAACGAAAATATGAACAAGAAGAAGTCCAAGTGTAAGTAGACCATGAATCTTCAAGGATGCAGCTTCAGTTTCAGTTTCAGTTTCAAGGAGGCATTAAAGCATGTAGACTGATACAAATGCTACACCACATCTGCTGTTAAAAGAAAAAAAACAACAACAAAAAAACCACCCCCAAAAACCACCCCAAAACAACCTGATCTTTGCATAAATTCAACATATTGATTAGGCTTTGAGCATCTTCCCTAGGTTTGTGAAAAACATTAGCATTGTTGATTTTTCCCTTTTTAAATTTTTTTTTAAAGATATGCGCAGCACTACAGGAGAGCGTGTCTGGGCATTGTGTTGTATATTTTCTGCTTTTCATATCTTTGGTATTTATACAATCACCATCACTGAGCTGTGAGCATAAAGATAAAAATATATTATATTTGATTATGAGCTTACCAATAATACATACATTGTTTTGCACAGACAGGTCTGTGTATAATGAATCAGTCAGTGTTTTTATTGTAACATGCGGGCATGACCAAAAGCTGTGTTGTGTCAAGGGTATTCTTTTCTCCTCTGTATGATAGTCATTTTGTTTGTTTGTTTGTTGTTGGTATTTTTGTATTGGGGGAGAGGGGGGGGGGGAGTGCAGGTAAACAACTGTGACTTCAGTTTAAAAGGTGTCCCAAAAAAAGAAGAAAAAAGATTGTAAAACTGAAGTACCTGAAAAGGATCGCTACAGAGGGAGTGAGTGAGTGAGTTGGGGGATGAGTGAAATATATATATATATATATATATATGTATATATCAAACTACAGAGAATGTGGCAGGAAAGAGAGTGATTGCATATTTACACGAAAAATGCTATGGTGCTAGCTGTTTGGATCGTCTAAATTATTTAGATCCAACTTAAAACTTGTGTGAAGATTATGATGAAAATATAAACATTGCAACAGCTATACCGGTGATGGTGAAGAAATGATGATGAGACATTGACTATAGCGGTGATTATGGTGATAGTGGTGATGAGACATAGTAATGATGATGATGATGATGACAAAATTGGTGAGCACTGTTCATTTGACACCTGGCAGGCTGCTGTGTGTACGAAAAACCCAAAGTGTTTGGAGAGTCTTCCTCCTCTTCAGAGGACGATGATGAGACCAACAGTTGCCATGGACACAAGAAGAAATGCTATCGTCATCACGGTGGTCATCAACACAACCATGATGGGGAAGGTGGGTGAAGCTAACTGATCCATTTGTGGACATGATGGGACAGGTGGTGCAGTTAACTGATCCATTTGTGGACATGATGGGGCAGATGAGTGAAGCTAACCGATCCATTTGTGGACATGATGGGGCAGATGAGTGAAGCTAACCGATCCATTTGTGGACATGATGGTGCAGGTGGGTGAAGCTAACCAATCCATTTGTGGACATGATGGGGCAGATGAGTGAAGCTAACCGATCCATTTGTGGACATGATGGGGCAGGTGGGTGAAGCTAACCGATCCATTTGTGGACATGATGGGGCAGATGCGTGAAGCTAACCGATCCATTTGTGGACATGATGGGGCAGGTGGGTGAAGCTAACCGATCCATTTGTGGACATGATGGGGCAGATGCGTGAAGCTAACCGATCCATTTGTGGATATGATGGGTCAGGTGAGTGAAACTAACTGATCCATTTATGGACATGATGAGGCAGGTGGGTGAAGCTAACCGATCCATTTGTGGATATGATGGGTCAGGTGAGTGAAACTAACTGATCCATTTATGGACATGATGAGGCAGGTGGGTGAAGCTAATCGATCCATTTGTGGATATGATGGGTCAGGTGAGTGAAACTAACTGATCCATTTAAGGACATGATGGGGCAGATGAGTGAAGTTAACTGACCGGTTTGTGGACATGATGGGGCAGGTGAGTGAAACTAACTGTTCCACTTGTGGACATGATGGGGCACGTGGATGAAGCCTTGTTCTAACACTAATTCATCATTTGTGGGTTTTTTTACAGTCTAAAATGTCAAGTTGATTTACTAGTCGCCATCATACTGAATGCATCAAGTCTTAACTCACTCAGTACGGCCAGTCCTCTCTTCTCCTCTACACAGACCCCTCGGATGTCCAGTGGGTGTCTGAATGACCCAACCTTTAGCTTCTGTCGTCAGAATTGTGGTATTCTTTGTCAACATTCACCTCTTCAGTATAAGAGCCTTCCGCTTGCAATATTTTGATGATGGTAATTGGGGTGAAACGCTGTTAACGTCGTCTCTTTCGCCGTTCGTATGGAGAGAGTTAAGTTTAGTTCATCTCTTAAACAAGCTGTCACACACACACAAAGGGTCAGTGTTGGACATGGTCAAGGGATGGAAATCCATTTGGAAACATCAGACTGTCATTTGCAAACATAATTGTGTTAATTCCCTTAAAATGTGACAGTCTCAGTAAAAATCTTGAGATTCTTCTGCTTAAATATAAGCAGAGCAGATTTAACGCTAAGGTTGTGCTCTGGTTACCTGTACGCAGAATAGGGCAATCGAGTAAAGATGCTTACCTGCCAGCACAGTGTTGATGGGGGTCTGGGCTCAATTCCCGCTATTGCTCTTTCTCCCAAGTTTGACTGGAAAATCAAACTGAGTGTCTAGTCATTTGGATGAGACGATAAACTGATGTTCAGTGTGCAGCATGCACTTGGCACACAGAAAAAGAACCCATAACAACCGAAGTCAGTTACTAAGTGTTGTCATCTGGCAAAAATTTTGAAGAAGAAATCCACTCTGATATGTACACAAATATATGTGCAGGCAAGAAAAGCCTGATGAGCGTGTTGGTTTATGCCGCTGTCAAGCGTCTGCTTAGCAGATGTGGTGTAGTTTACGAAAGTGGATTTGTACAAACGCAGTGACACTTAGAGAAACTGAAACTGGAGAACTATAGACTCTGACGCAAACCTGGGGCACCATACACAGACAGGCCCAAAAGAGATAGGAGTGGTGGTGGTTCTTCATTGCTTCCCTTTGGGTTCATGCCAGTGGGAGTAGTGGGCAGTAAGTACTTGCTTCTGCAAGCCTGCCTGGATATTCAGGAAATTTGGTTGCCTGTCACTTCCATGAACACTTTTGTGACCAAGCAGTATCTGCATTGTTGCTTCCCCTGGACCATGCAGTTTTGACTGTAGCAGTCATCAGTGCAGGTGGAGCAGTGTAAAAGCTCACTGTGCTATAATCACGAACAAATTTTCCAACACTTCGTTAACAGCAAGTTCAGAGAGTGGTGGTTTCTCCCTGACAATCCTGTGTAGTGAAGCCCTTCCTTTTTTTTCCTTTTTAAAGTTTTTTTTCTCCTGTTTTCCATAACAGCTAAAACTAATTGGTATCAACATAAATGACGGTTTGTTGGTTGCAGACTGGAGGCAAAATTTCACAGGACTGAAAATTTGTCGGTCGCAGTCAGAAATGTGTCGAATTTAAGTCAGTGTCATATTGTTGCTGGATTAGCGATCCCGCATTAGGGCATTTTCTGGTTTGCAGACTATTGTTTCTTTAGGCTGTGTGTTTAAGATAGAGAAAGACAATAATGGTTGTTTGTGATGAAAAAAAAGTAAAGAAAGAAATGGAGAAGATTTTAATTGGCCAACAGCAAGCCTGCAGCCTTGGGCAGAGAAGTGTAGGCACTGAGATACAGCTATGCCATACATGTCTTGCGTTGAAATCTCATGACAGCTATGCCATACGTGTCTTGTGTTCGAAACTCAGCTATACCATATGTGTCTTGTGTTTGAATCTCATTCAGCACTATGCCTATACACACTGCGCAGGCCCCACTGAATGTGCATACTGTCTGGCACCAGAGCGTGGCTATCTGTTGGTGATTGATCACACTGGTTCTCTGATTTTTAAATCATTTCTTTGATTCAGCTGTCTTAGCTTATTATCAACTTATCAACACTGTTATTTCCCTCATATTTACATGTGTTGACCATATGTGTGTGTGTGTGTGTGTCTTAAAACAACAGCGGATATGTTATGTCAGCCAGTATGCTAATATCTCCTCCATTGGAAAAGAAAGATTCAGTCAATTTATTTATTCATTTCACAGTGCATTGAGAAACAATTTGGGAAGGGACATTACTCAGTAGTCATCTGTGTAAGTTTTTTTTTACTCATTTGAGTACAGGTCAACTGCATTCTTCATCATTCTGTTGCATGCTGACTTTTTTTTTCCATCTCTTTCTTTCTCTCTCTCTCTCTCTCTCTCATTATCCCTTTTAACGAGGAAAGGAATGCAGTATTTCTTACTAATCGTTTTTTCCCCTCTAAGGAAAATAATGCCCTGTTCCTGTTTGAATATTATTTTTATATCTGATCAAGTTACTAGTACCGTGTTCCTGTCTGATAATAATTTTTCTATCTAATCCAATCAAAATAATGCCGTGTTCTCTCTGATCCAATCAGAATAAAGCTGTGTTCTCTCTGATCCAATCAAAATAACGCTGTGTTCTCTCTGATCCAGTCAAAATAAAGCCGTGTTCCTGTCTGATGATCATTTTTCTCTCTGATCCAATGAACATAAAGCTGTGTTCTCTCTGATCCAATCCAAATAAAGCAGTGTTCTTTCTGATCCAATCCAAATCATACCATGTTCTGTCTGATCCAATCCAAATAATGCTGTATTCTCTCTGATCCAATCTTCTTCTTCTTCTGTGTTCCTGGGCTGCAACTCCCATGTTCACTCGTATGTACACGAGTGGGCTTTTACGTGTATGACCATTTTTACCCCGCAATGTAGGCAGCCATACTCCACTTTCAGGGGGTGTATGCTGGGTATGTTCTTGTTTCCATAATCCACCGAATGCTGACATGGATTACAGGATCTTTAACGTGCGTATTTGATCTTCTGCTTGCGTATACTCATGAAGGGGGTTCAGGCACTAGCAGGTCAGCATGTATGTTGACCTGGGAGATCGTAAAAATCACCACCCTTTACCCACCAGGTGCCGTTGCCGTGATTCGAACCCAGAACCCTCAGATTGAAAGTCCAATGCTTTAACCACTCGGCTATTGCGCCTGTCAAGATCCAATCTAAATAATGCCATGTTCTCTCTGATCCGATCCAAATCATGCTGTGTTCTCTCTGATCCGATCCAAATCATGACGTGTTCTCTCTCATCCAATCCAAATCATGCCGTGTTCTCTCTCATCCAATCCAAATCATGCTGTGTTCTCTCTCATCCAATCCAAATCATGCTGTGTTCTCTCTCATCCAATCCAAATCATGCCGTGTTCTCTCATGCTGTGTTCTCTCTCATCCAATCCAAATCATGCTGTGTTCTCTCTCATCCAATCCAAATCATGCCGTGTTCTCTCTGATCCAATCCAAATCATGCTGTGTTCTCTCTCATCCAATCCAAATCATGCCGTGTTCTCTCATGCTGTGTTCTCTCTCATCCAATCCAAATCATGCCGTGTTCTCTCTCATCCAATCCAAATCATGCCGTGTTCTCTCTGATGTGTCCCAGGACGCAGAGGGTCAGACCCAGTGGACGGACAAGGCCCCTCCAGCTCCTCCTAACAGCAGTGGAGGATGGAAGTGTGAAACACCAGGTGGTACCAGCCTGACAGCTACTGCTACTATTACTACTGATGATATCCCCTTTGATTGTACAGCTGATTGCCATCAGATTACTTACCATCAGATTACTTATCTTTTATCCAGATAGTGATGGGAGGCCGTGATGCTGAAGTTTTTGTCATTGATGTAGTCAATAATGAGGCTTGTGAAATCATTGGTAGTGCTGTGATGTCAGAATAGGGAAGGTTTATATGGCATTTGGTTCACTTTGTTGTTGTTATTCATATCATCACAGAAGAGAGAGAACTAGAGTCAGGCAGTCAGACAGACAGACACAGAGAGAGAGAAAGAGAAAGAAATAATTTTGTTATAATTTATGAGTTAGAAAATTGGATTGGACAAGGATGTGGAGAAGAGTGATTTTTGTTAGTTTGTTTGTTTGTTGTTGTTTTTTTCATTCACAGTAGATTGATATTTGTCTGAACGCAGTGACGCCTCCTTGAGAAACTGAAACTGAAATTTGATAAGATTAAGAGAGAGAGAGATTAGATTCTGTATTCACAGTATGGAGGTGGAACCTTCACAACCCAGACACTCACCTTTCTGCAGACAAGAGCTTCCCGCTCAGAACGCCACAAGAGAAGCCAGGACCTCATAACCCCTTCAGACCGCCAGCACTTGCACTTGGAACACCATACAGACACACAGACGGACAGACAGACCTCACAACCTGGACAGACAGCCAGGACTCACCCCTCCCCTCAAGCAGAATAAATACAAAACAACCCTTCATGAAAACAAGCCCCAGGCCCTGAACAACGTTGACATTGACCCCATAACTGCCGAACCTTGGAGAGATGAGATCAGTGTGGAATGTAAAGTGCAGCAGCTGCTTCTGTGTGCTTTGAAGTGGTGTCATTGATTTTGCTGATCAAAAAACAACACCAGTCAAAGAGGAAGAAGTCTGGAAATGTAAAAAACAACAACAATACTCAATAGCTGACATCCTGACAAGTATAAAATAAGCTCATTTTTAACACTGACAGCCCTTCGCTGATGAGCGTACTCATCAGCAGCAGTCAGGTGGTTAAGGGCGCTAGCCGGTAGATGGTTAAACTCCACTCTGCTCAACTTGCACCACACACATCACAACGGTGTCATGTTTTTCATGGCTCAGTGGCGTGTGGATTGTGAACGCTGATCATTATTTCCGGTGGTAGTCTGTGTTGTGAGCAGTTCTGTGGCAGCGTGCTGGTGATTCTGTGTTGGAAGTGTAGAGGAGAGGAGGAACTGAGGTACTTTGTGTATGGTTAGGTATTGTTGGTATACTTTGTTGTTGTTTTGTTTTGTATGTGGGAGCATGGGTGTGTGTAGCAGTGTGTTGTATGGTTGTGTGATGTTTGTTGTTGTTTTGTATGGTGTGTGTGTGTGTGTGTGTGTGTTCCATAATTTTGGTCAGAGGCTGAGTGACTGAAGTACTTTGATCTTGTGTTAGTTAGGACATTGAATGTGAAGGATCTTGTATTTGTTGGTACATTGAATGTGAAGGATCTTGTGTTAGTTTGGACATTGTATGTGAAGGATCTTGTGTTAGTTTGGGCATTGTGTGTGAAGGATCTTGTGTTAGTTTGGACATTGAATGTGAAGGATCTTGTGTTAGTTTGGACATTGAATGTGAAGGATCTTGTGTTAGTTTGGACATTGTATGTGAAGGATCTTGTGTTAGTTTGGACATTGAATGTGAAAGATCTTGTGTTAGTTTGGACATTGAATGTAAAGCATTTTGTGTTTGTTGGGACACTGAATGTGAGGGATCTTGTATTAGTTGGGACATTGAATGTGAAGGATCTTGTGTTAGTTTGGACATTGGATGTGAAGCATCTTGTGTTATTCATGTATCACTATCAATTTGGACATTGAATGTGAAGCATTTTGTGTTAGTAGGGACATTGAATGTGAGAAATCTTGTGTTAGTCTGGACATTGAATGTGAAGCATCTTGTATTAGTTTGGACATTGGATGTGAAGCATCTTGTGTTATTCATGTTTCACTATCAGTTTGGACACTGAATGTGAAGCATCTCGTCTTAGTTTGGACATTGAATGTGAAGCATCTTGTCTCAGTTTGGACACTGGATGTGAAGCATCTTGTGTTAGTTTGGACAATGAATGTAAAAGATTATATATACTATATATTTCCTATGTGTGTCCACGAGTGTGTGTTTTCTGTATTGATTTTCTATGATATTCTTGTGGGGTGTAGTAACAGTGTATGCCTCTGATTATTCAGTTTTTACTCTCTCCTTATAGCTAGACAACCATGTGTGCCATTGCAGGTTTCTTTTCTTTTTCTTGACTGTGTGAATACTATAGTTAGACCTGTTCATTTGCTTGGAATTGATTGTATTTCTGCAAGCACACATTAGACGAATTGAGCCTTGTTTCACACTAGCCTGGATAAACTGAACCTTGTTTCATTCATGTAATATTTCATTTTTATCTTTTATAATTATTGAAAAGAAAAATGTGTCTAACAAGAAAAGTGGCTCACGCTAAGGAAGTTCTTGCTGTTTTTAGAATTTTTTTTTTATTTGTTTTTTCAGCCTGCAAGTGTATTTGTTTTCCTACCAAAATGGATTTTTCTACAGAATTTTACCAAGGACAACCCTTTTGTTGTGATTTTTGGTGTTTGCTTTTTTACATGCTCAAAGTACATGCTGCACACAGGACCTCGGTTATTTGTCTCACTGAATGACTGGCGCCCAGACCAGCACTCAAGTGGAGGGTGCATCTTTGTGAGCATCACAAGAAATAGCAGGGGCTGTGGCAGAATGGGCCAGGTGTTGGACGTCTGACCCAGTGTTCACCAGTGATCAGGGTTCAAGGCCCTGTTTCCGCAAGGTGTTGTGTCTTTTGGAAAGGCACTTTACTGGTTTTCCTCATTCCAACCTGGTGTGAATGGGCACACCTGGGGCCGTATTCAAGACAAAATTCATTTAGCCTTCAGGCAAGTTATCTTTGACATGGTTGAGACCTGCAGGTACAGTTTACCTTGAAGGATAAGTTATCTTCGTATTCAAGACACACACGGTTCGCTCAGACAGCTAACCCATCGTCTTTTTTTAAAAAATCCCGACGATTCCCATCTGCACATGCTCTCAGTTTCACTTCTCATTGTACAACAGCTCGGAACATTGCCGAGAGAGAGTTCGTAAAACACGTGCTATCCGTAAATCAGGCCTGTTTTCCCTTTAAAAAAAAAAAAAAAAAAAGAAAACTGCTGCAAGGATCCGCCATATTTACCTCTGCTTCGTGGGCAGTCACCCTTGGCAGGTAGTAAGGGTACATTGCCTTCGGGTTTGTAGACACACAGGTAGACTCTTGTGTTCATGAATACTGGATATTGCTTACCCTCGGGCAGTTTGCCTTGCCTCAGGCAGATTACCCACAGGTACACATTTACCCTCAGGCACGATGTTCTCTTGAATACGGCCCCTCACCAGCAGGGGAGAGTCAAAAGCAGCGGAAGGAGAGGATTAGGCCCCCCTCCTTACTTTGCTAAGTACTGGACACAGTGGATATGAATTCACTGTCCCTGTGGCCATAAAAGGTTGTGAGACCTTACACTGTTTAAGTCTTGTCTTGACCACGAGAAAGAAAAAATGTTAAAGCAAAAGTTAATATGTCTCATCACACTGCTTATCTCTCAGTCTTTCTGTCTGTCTGTGTGAGCTCACACCGTTAAGTGAATGATTAATTGATTGTTTATATCATAGATTTTTTTCTCTCTCTTTTTCTTGTGTTTGCTTGTTAAGTAGAAAACAAACAAACAAACAAAAAACCTGAAAACTACATTGGTATGGCCACATAACAAAGTCCAGTGGCTTTGCTAAAGCAATCCTTCAAGGAAGTGTGGACATTGCAGAATGGACAGATAAACAGAGAACCAAGCTTTGACACACACTGTGACACAACCTGTTACTGGTGGAATCTGTGAACAGTTCCCAATGACTCTGGGGTGAAGAAAAAGAAGCACAGATGTGCTTGAAATTAGGATTGTACTAGTTTATTTCTGTTGGAGTGCTCCCATTTCACTGAAAACATATTTTGTGTGTGTGCGGGAGAATGTGATTATGTGCAGCTAGAAGCAGGCCTGTGTAATGGTTCTTATTATGATGTTTGTTTTGTTTGGGAGGGAGGGGTTGTGGTGGGGAAGTTGGGGAAGGGGGTGGGGAGGAGGGATGGGGTTGATGCATGTTTTATGTGTGATCCTTTGTTCACTGATATACATGTCCAGTGTACATGTGATGAAAAAATATGTGTGTGTTTGTGTGTGTGATTCCATTTTCTCTGCTTTTTTGACTCACTTGCGTAAACAAAGTGTGTCTGTTTTAACCTGGTGTTCGGTTGTGTGTGTGTCTGTGTGTCCGTGGTAAACTTTAACATTGCCATTTTTTTCTGGAAATACTTTGTCTGCCAATACCAAATTTGACTTAAACATAGTATGAAAAAAAAGTCTTCACAGTCATACCAATAACAGGTTGTAAGTTACCCGAATTGAGCCGTTTTTTTTCCGAATCATTAACGGTTTATTTCGTTGACATTTGTTCCGAAATCCGAAAATTCTAAAAACCGCTTCCCACTGATTCAGGCCTACTAGCGGGTAGGTTGTATTCGAAGACATGACATCGTTTTTCTTGTTTACAATTAAAGGGAAAGAAATGCAAATTCTGGACAGAACACATACAGTAATACTAACTACATCATCGACGTGTTTACTATATATAAATATTCTAAAGTGGACACTGAATTAACTGGAATGAACATAAAAAGAAAAATTGAATCGATCATTTCTTTCAGCTCATTGTAGGCCTCAACTGGTTCGTGCAGATCTTGAGATCTAATGTGTTGCTTTGTGCTTGAAGGGATAGCAAATTCTCCTTTACCGCCGAAATAAAAGAATAATCGAGATATAATGAAACACACAAAAAACATTATTTAAACGGCGTTATTACGTCCACTACAATCACATCTATTTATCGCAGGAAGAAGAAAAACGTCAACATTGTTTTCAGTTTTAAATTTTGGCAAACGACATCAGATGCTCTGCAGCAGTAGGCATTGGTCTGCTTGCTTTGGAACAAAACAGGCATAGTTCGATCCCGCTCGCATACCTTTTTTTTCTTCTTCTATTTTTCTCCCAAGCTTATTTTATATATGATATTTAATACAGAGCACTTTGCAACGATTTAAAAAAATTTTTTTTCTCCTCGTGATTCCTTGACTGGATAAAGAGTGAAGCACAAGTGAGTCTTGAAGGCTTTGATTAGTTTTTTATTTGTTTCGTTTCATTAACACCGATGAATAGCTTTGTGACTGTACATTATAATGTTTTGGTGTTTGATATATATAATCTGATTAGTGAGATGAGATCTGCATCCACCTGAATTGCAACTGACATTCTAAGAGACAGAGAGAGTGAGAGAGAGCAAAAGAAACACACACACACACACACACACACACACACACACACACACACACACACTGACACTTAGAGATTGACACTCCAACAGACAAGGCAGAGACAAAGAGACAGGCTGTAGACAGACAGACAGACGAATAAAGAGAGAAAGACAGACAGACAGAGCAGAGGCATTCCTTGGGTTAAAAATACCCGCCAATCCAATTGAGTTGCCCGGGACAATAAAACCTTTTAGTGTGGGATTCAAGTGACCATCAAACCTGCGGGCAATGGTGTACCTTTAGTGTGGTATTCAAGTAACCATCAAACCTGCGGGCAAAGGTGTACCTGTGAGTTAATCAACATGAGGTGAGGCTTACCTGTTTGGTTTGTCTCGTGTGGATTTACCGGCAGGTACGTTGGTGTCTTGAATATCATCACCCTTGGTGGGCAAGTGGAAATGATCGATCCATTTGTCCATTGGGAAATCAGTGTTTGACTTGTGTCAGTGTGAATGGGTGAAGAAGACATCCAGAGTTTGACTTGTGTCAGTGTGAGAGGGTGGCGGAGACATCTAGTGTTTGACTTGTGTCAGTGTGAGAGGGTGGCGGAGACATCTAGTGTTTGACTTGTGTCAGTGTGAGAGGGTGGCAGAGACATCCGGAGTTTGACTTGTGTCAGTGTGAGAGGGTGGCGGAGACATCAAGTGTTTGACTTGTGTCAGTGTGAGAGGGTGGCGGAGACATCCAGTGTTTGACTTGTGTCAGTGTGAGAGGGTGGCGGAGACATCCAGTGTTTGACTTGTGTCAGTGTGAGAGGGTGGCGGAGACATCCAGTGTTTGACTTGTGTCAGTGTGAGAGGGTGGCGGAGACATCCAGTGTTTGACTTGTGTCAGTGTGAGAGGGTGGCGGAGACATCCAGTGTTTGACTTGTGTCAGTGTGAGAGGGTGGCGGAGACATCCAGTGTTTGACTTGTGTCAGTGTGAGAGGGTGGCGGAGACATCTAGTGTTTGACTTGTGTCAGTGTGAGAGGGTGGCGGAGACATCCAGTGTTTCACTTGTGTCAGTGTGAAGGGGTGACAGAGACAACCAGTGTTTGACTTGTGTCAGTGTGAAAGTGATGGAGACATCCAGTGTTTGACTTGTGTCAGTGTGAAAGTGATGGAGACATCCAGAGTTTGACTTGTGTCAGTGTGAAAGTGATGGAGATATCCAGAGTTTGACTTGTGTCAGTGTGAAAGTGATGGATACATCCAGTGTTTGACTTGTGTCAGTGTTAAAGTGACTGAGACAACCAGTGTTTGACTTTTGTCAGTGTGAAAGTGATGGAGATATCCAGAGTTTGACTTGCGTCAGTGTGAAAGTGATGGAGACATCCAGTGTTTGACTTGTGTCAGTGTTAAAGTGACTGAGACAACCAGTGTTTGACTTGTGTCAGTGTGAAAGTGACGGATATATCCAGAGTTTGACTTGTGTCAGTGTGAAAGTGATGGAGACATCCAGTGTTTGACTTGTGTCAGTGTGAAGGGTGACGGAAACAACCAGTGTTTGACTTGTGTCAGTGTGACGGGGTGACGGAGACAACCAGTGTTTGACTTGTGTCAGTATGAAGGGGTGACTGAGACATCCAGTGTTTGACTTGTGTCAGTGTGAACAGGTGACAGAGACATCCAGAGATTGACTTGTGTCAGTGTGAAGGGTGACGGAGACATCCAGTGTTTGACTTGTGTCAGTGTGAAGGGTGACGGAGGCATCCAGTGTTTGACTTGTGTCAGTGTGAAGGGGTGACAGAGACATCCAGTGTTTGACTTGTGTCAGTATGAATGGGTGACAGAGACATCCAGTGTTTGACTTGTGTCAGTGTGAAGGGGTGACAGAGACATCCAGTGTTGGACGTGTGTCAGTGTGAGGGGTGAAGAAGACAACCAGTGTTTGACTTGTGTCAGTGTGAACGGGTGACAGAGACATCCAGAGATTGACTTGTGTCAGTGTGAAAGGGTGACGGAGATTAGCAGTGTTTGACTTGTGCTCAGTGTGAAAGGGTGACGGAGATTAGCAGTGTTTGACTTGTGCTCAGTGTGAAAGGGTGATGGAGATTAGCAGTGTTTGACTTGTGCTCAGTGTGAAAGGGTGACGGAGATTAGCAGTGTTTGACTTGTGCTCAGTGTGAAAGGGTGACGGAGATTAGCAGTGTTTGACTTGTGCTCAGTGTGAAAGGGTGACGGAGATCAGCAGTGTTTGACTTGTGCTCAGTGTGAAAGGGTGACGGAGATTAGCAGTGTTTGACTTGTGCTCAGTGTGAAAGGGTGATGGAGATTAGCAGTGTTTGACTTGTGCTCAGTGTGAAAGGGTGACGGAGATTAGCAGTGTTTGACTTGTGCTCAGTGTGAAAGGGTGACGGAGATCAGCAGTGTTTGACTTTTGCTCAGTGTGAAAGGGTGATGGAGATCAGCAGTGTTTGACTTGTGCTCAGTGTGAAAGGGTGACGGAGATCAGCAGTGTTTGACTTGTGCTCAGTGTGAAAGGGTGACGGAGATCAGCAGTGTTTGACTTGTGCTCAGTGCAGAACGAGGGCTGCCCCCGCCCACCCTCGCCCCGCCCCATTCCCACCTTATCCACTTTTAACGCCTCCACCCCCCTCACTCTGGGTTTTATTTTCCCTTTGTGCTACATACTATTATGAGTTATGTCTGCTGTCTTATTGCACTGTTCCTTTTACTAACCAGTCTCTTTACTTTGGGAGGGCAAGAAGGAAAAGGTGGGGTATGGGTCTCTCTCTCTCTCTCTCTCTCTCTCTCTCTCTCTCTCCTAGTTTTTCCCGGGACAACGAACAAGTTGATTGTCTGGAATTTCCAAGTCTTGCTGTCAAATGACAGAAAGTCGGACAGGAGGGCAGACAGACAAACATAGAAAGACAGACAGAACACAGTCAGCCAGACAGGGAATGAAACGGAGAGAACGAGAGAGGGTGCATGTGAAAAAGAATATTTCCGTATTTTGATTATTATACCTGTGCAGTCCGCCACGTATGTCTGTACTGTTTGCTTGTAACCAGCTTTGTTTCGGGGTCTGATACAATCAATGAAACGTTTCTTGTTGACTGGGACTCTGTTGAAACCGTCAGCGTGGTTTCTCACTTTCTCGTTCTGTGTATGTGTGTGAGTGTGTGTGTGTGTGTGTGTGTGTGTGTGTGTGTGTGTGTGTGTGTGGTTGCTTTTAAAAAAAAGTTTTTATTTTTTTATTATTTTTTTTTTAGAGGAATGTGTATGTGCGTATGCATATCCATCCGTTAACAAGAGCTTAATACACGCGCACATGCACAAACATGTACACATACAGACACACACATACATATATGCCTACTTTCTTTCACATACAAGTCACACGCACATACACTCGCATATACGAGGGGGGATGAGGTGTGGGGCTCATTATGTGTCTGAAAAGAGGAAAACTACAAACCAACAAAAACCCAACAATCGATTTTCGTCAATCAACAGGGCAATGATACCAAAGCTAAGAGATAACAAATATCGTTCATGCTGAGATGCCAGCCATCGTTCAGTTCCTGACAATCTGTTGGACTGTGTAAAGCTAAGATGTCAGCGATCGTTCAGTTCCCGACAATCTGTTGGACTGTGTAAAGCTAAGATGTCAGCGATCGTTCAGTTCCTGACAATCTGTTGGACTGTGTAAAGCTGTCAGCGATCGTTCAGTTCCTGACAATCTGTTGGACTGTGTAAAGCTAAGATGCCAGCCATCGTTCAGTTCCTGACAATCTGTTGGTCTGTGTAAAGCTAAGATGCCAGCCATCGTTCAGTTCCTGACAATCTGTTGGACTGTGTAAAACACAGAGCGGGGTAATGATGATGGCCCTTCTGCAGGAAGCGCCACGGTGGCTAGTTCACAGCGTGATATTCATGCTGTGATCAGTCACGACGTATGTCAGGGAAAATCGTTCAATGAAAGCTTTTTAAAGTTTGTCACCTTGCTTTGGCAAGCAGTCGCCACGTAGGTCAGCAGTTTTAAATTGAGTCAAAGATTTTTTTTCTGCCCCACGATCTGCACCGTTTCAGTAGCATTATTCCCACGCCACTCATTCCGACCCTCCACACCCGGGTTCGTCTGTCGCAGTTCCAGTGCCGGCAGTGCACGTGGAACCATCGACGTTTGGGTCGCCAGCAGGACACATACTAGAGGAGACCCTGCACTGCTGCTGAGTCACTTCGGTGGTGTTCGGTAGTGTCTGTTTGATTTAATGTACTTTGGACACCGCCTACAAAGCCCCCTACTGACGACAATAATGGCTTAGTCGCGGAACCAGACTGAGTGAGCGTCTCCTCCAGAGTGGAGACCGCCACCATGTCCCTCCACGGCAATGTCCCATGAATCCGCCGACACTGAAGACCTCAACAAGATTCACCCCAAGCGAGGAAGAGAGGGCGTATGGAAACTGAAGTCACCATGGAAGCAGGTCATGAGAGGTCACTTAATTTGGGGCTTTTTGTTCACACTGATGATGAAGAAGGAGGGGGGGGGGGGGGGGGGGGTAACGATGATTATGATGACGATGCTGCTATGGAGGTCCATTTAGGTTTGGGACTACGTGACAAAGCTGTACTGTACGCTTCCTGTCATAATGATATCCTGGCGTCAACCAGGCCTGAGAGATACAGACACTTGGGTCCCTCACAAGTGTGATGATGGACAGAAGAATGTGGATGTTTACTGGGGCTCACACCCGCTCCACACAACTGACAGAGGAAGATCAAATCGCGTTAGGGACATCGTGACTGGGGACGAGTTGTGCACCTGTCAGTGTGATCCCGTCACACTTTCAATCTGAGGGTCCCGGGTTCGAATCTCGCTAACGGCGCCTGGTGGGTAAAGGGTGGGGAATTTTCCAATCTCCAGGTCAACATATGTGCAGACCCGTTAGTGCCTAAGCCCTCTTCGTGTGTATACGCGCGCAGAAGATCAAATACGCACGTTGAAGACCCTGTTATCCATGTCAGCGTTCGGTGGGTTAAGGAAACAATAACATACCCAGCATGCACACCCCAGAAAACGGAGTGTGGCTGCCAACATGGCAGGTAAATAAACAAACGGTCATACACGTAAAATGTTGCGTGTATGTATGAGTATATGTGCGTGACTGAAACCTGATCGCATGACACAGAAAACGAATGATGGCAGCCGTCAGTCGGCTCTACCCAGGTAAGCAGTCTGTTGTGCAAATGACCTCGTGTTTGTAAAGCGCTTAGAGCTTGGTCTCCGAACGAGGATAGGCGCTATATAAGTATCCATATCATTATTATCATTATCAACAGTCAGCAGTCTGGATCTTCACAGGTGTGAATCCTCCTGTAACAATCAAAAGAACAAGACGTGCAGGCAAACAAATGGTGGTGTATTACTTTTAGGAATACGTCCACGAAGCCACCATTGTACTTCAGGCCGGAAAGACAATGACCTCAGATTGATCAGTGTGTCAACCACTGCTTACCTAAAGTTATGTGGTTACAGTGCTCATGTGTTTATGTGGTTACAGTGCTTTGGTACGCGTGTGTAAGTGTTTTGGCATGTTAGTATGTCCGAACAGAATTCTATGTTAGAAAATAAGAAATACTTTAATGCTTATGCAATTTTGTTTTTAGTGCAGTTGATATTTAATGTCAGTGTGTGTGTCTGTTTGGGAGGGACATATATATATATATATATATATATATATATATATATATATATATATATAAACACACACACACACACACACACATATATATATATGTGTGTGTGTGTGTGTTCTATGAAATGCATTTTGCTTTAATCTAAGCCTTATTTACTTCATAGCTTTTATAATCTTTAGTGTGCTTTTGCATTCATATGAACACACTGGATGTTTTCCATTGTCAGATAGCGATTGATATGTTGTTGTTTCTTTTAAGGCATGTTTATAGTCAACTATGATGTAAGGCGCTTTGAGCAGCATTGGTGCTGGATATCGCGCCATAGAAAAACTATGTATCATTATTATTATTATGTGAGGCATTATGCAGACAGTGTACCCACACTGGAACCCAGTGTTTCCAGCTTCATCCAAAGCCAGTGCACACACCGCAGCAGCAACGTACTCTTGACGTTCTGGCGGAAAATGGTGCACAGCTGGTCACACATCCTCCACACTCCCTTGATTTTGCGCCCGTATGATTGGCTCCTGTTCCCTTTTGCTCCAGCGACACTGCTGAGTGAGTGGCAGTTTTCAAAGTGCTGAAGATTTCTTTCGAGCATTCTTCGAGGGCGTAACTGTGCGTTGTATTTAAATCAGTACTATTGCGTGCCGTGGACGCGTGTTTTAAAAGAATGGGGGGAAATGCGTGAAAGCTGAAAGAGGATAAATCGATCAGCTGGAGTTGTGATTTTATCTCCAAGCATGCCTTCATGGCTGCCATTCTGGACAATTATCTAGCGCCCGTTGTACACGTGTTCATACACCAACATGTATGAACACGTGCACACACACACACACACACACACACACACACACATACGCGCGCGCGTGTGCGTGCCCGTGCCTCTAACAACACTCAAACACACACACACACACATATACAGCCCGCGCACACACACACACACACGTAAAGTATTGATAGGCAGGAAACGCACATGTACGTTCACACACAAACACACACACACACACACACACACACATGTACTTACTCTCACACACACACATGTACACCCATATACTTACCACACATACGCACACATGTACACGTGCTCTCTCTCTCTCTCTCACAAACACACACACACAGTCGCACACGTACGAACACACACGTACACGTACGAACACACACACACACACACACACACACACACACACACACACAGCGGAGACAGACGGACTCGCCTGTCTCGCGATAACTTCACAAATAACACCGCAGGCAGAAGAAAGAAGAAAAAAGGAGAGAGAGAGAGAAAAAAAAAAGGTGGTTGCGCTCTCAGTGCAGCGACGCGCTCTTATTTGGGAGTAGAGAATTTTACACAGAGACACATGTTGTGACAAGAGAGTAATACAATACAATGCGGCAAGGAGATATAGCTACAGTGTGGTGGTTGTCACTGCTGTCAAACTACATGGATAGCTCATTGACCAGGAAAGCTGAAGCCATTTGGACGCCACACTGAGACTCGTATCCAGCCGTCAGTCCGTTGACAAGTCGTCTGCTAACTGGTGGTAATATCTGAACTGTAACCGTGAATCTTCGATAATATCGTGTTATGCTTGTCCCCACATGCCAAATGTTGTGTCTTGATTAAAATCTGATAATGGTTTATCTACCCAAGTTATTGCAGTGACATATGGCACAAACTTGTAGTGGAGGCACACACAGGAATGTCAGCTTTACTAACGCCGCGAACAAGTGAAAGCTCGCCGTGAAGCCAGGTGAGCACTCGGTTATACATATCAAGTTACCGCTTCGTGTTACACTGACATGAGAAGCAAAATGGCTGATTGAACACTTCCGCTGGCTTCAGTTAGCAACGGGGCTCAAAGAATGCATGCGCTATCCACCTATTTTTAGAGCAGTGGGTGGTTGTGTGCCACACAGAGACAGGGACAGGGGCAGATACCGTGACACAGTGCAATGCCAGGCACGTGAAGTGGCCCGGAAACGTGTGGGTCAAGGGTCAAGGGTCTGACGTACTTTCCGTCCCCTGTGTGTCCTGTACGGTGGTGATGGGAACCACAGTCCCCGGACTGAAGACCTTGCACCGGCCCAACTTTCACTAGACTTTCTTATCACTGCCCGCGATCCGATTGGCTGGCAGTTCGTCTGGTGGCCTTGCCTGAAC
This sequence comes from Babylonia areolata, assembly GCF_041734735.1. Classification (NCBI taxonomy): domain Eukaryota; kingdom Metazoa; phylum Mollusca; class Gastropoda; order Neogastropoda; family Buccinidae; genus Babylonia; species Babylonia areolata. The sequence continues at coordinate 16,896,946 of NC_134889.1, read as the reverse complement.
GATGTATTTATTTCTGCCAGCGATCCGATTGGCTGACAGTTCATCCATTGGCCTTGCCTGCTAACTGTTCCGCTTCTTCTCGGAGCTAACCAACTGAGCACTGTATCTGCCGAAAGTGTCACACAGCTCACCCACCCTCCCACTCTCATTATCCCCCACTGCCCACCCACCCCGGCCCCCTCCCCCCTCCCTCTCATCATCACCCCTCCCCGCGAAGTGGCGCCACGAAACAACATCAGACAACACAAACATCATCACGCGTCATTCCTGCTTCTCGTTATTTAGTTTCGCTGTAACTGCTGCAAAAATATCAGCTGATGCCATGCTGGTGACTGTAAATCGCGAGGGCTGACATAGTCATATGATTTAGTGTATATGAAAGAAAAGAGAAATAAACTGGGTTTCAAACAGAAACATCCACATTTTCAAATCAGAAAGAGGGGAAAAGCAAGAAATGAACATCTATCTGTCTACACACACATATATATGTATGTAATCGTATATAGAGACAGATAAAATGTTAAAGTCAGGTCTATGTGTCTTTGTTTTTTCATAATGTAATGGAGAACAAACCAAAATAGTTTTGGTTACTCTTTTAATTTTTAAAACTGTTTTGTGTTTGGGGTGGAAGGGCAGTTTAGAAAGCTTTCATTGATGCCTATGTAGATGCAATGTACCTCATACAGAGAGATTGGTTTACACAGCAAGCAACAGATGTTTCAGTCTTGTGAAGCGCTCATCAGTTGTTACCAGCTCTGGTCTGCTAATCACACACCACTACTCAAGCAAGGAGAAAATTAATTTCCAACTACTTGGCAGGGACTTTTTTTTTCTTTTTTTTTTTAATAAAGGAAAATGTTTCTCAATAACCAACTTGAGCAGAACACGGAAGTAAAAACAAAGCATACAGTTAAAACAAACGTTCTAAACATTCTCTTAAAACCTGCACTTCGAAACTACAGGACATGGCTAGGGGGCCAAGTTACGAGGGATAAAAAAAAAAATCCATAGGGGACTAAAAATAGAATCTTGGCAGTCAGTCCCAAGTTTAAAACACTGGACACTGCTCCATGACCTGTTGGGCTCACTGGATGATGCATGTATTTTGTATTAATTTCGTATATGTATTTCTTTTTATCACAACAGATTTCTCTGTGTGAAATTCGGGCTGTTCTCCCCAGGGAGAGCGCGTCGCTACACTACAGCGCAACCCCCCCCTTTTTTCCTGCGTGTAGTTTTATTTGTTTTTCCTGTCGAAGTGGATTTTCCTACAGAATTTTGCCAGGAACAACCATTTTGTTGCCGTGGGTTCTTTTACGTGCGCTAAGTGCATGCTGCACACGGGACCTCGGTTTATCGTCTCATCCGAATGACTAGCGTCCAGACCACCACTCAAGGTCTAGTGGAGGGGGAGAAAATATCGGCGGCTGAGCCGTGATTGGAACCAGATTCTCTTGCTTCCTATGCGGACGCGTTATCACTAGGCCATCACTCCACTAATGTGGAAACAGAGAGACAGAGAGAGAGAGAGACAGAGAAAGATAGACAGACAGACAGACAGACGGAGAGGGAGAGAGAAAGACAGAGACACAAAGAAAGAGAGAGACACGCAAGGACTGAGAGAAGAGAGACAGACAGAAACGCAGAAAGAGACAGACAGAGAGAGAGAGAGAGAGAGAGAGGGACAGAGAGAGAGAGGGGCGAGGGAGCGTGTGTGTGTGTGTGTGTGTGGGGGGGGGGGGGGGTCATCATAAGCAGGCGAAGAGGGAGAAAGAGAGAGAGAGGGGGGAGACACACACACAGACAGATGTGGATCACTGTAGCGAAACAAATGGGTCAGAACAATCCATCTGCCTCTGGAACAGGTTGGTTGGATTGTTTCTGAGATAGAGACAGACAGACAGACAGTCAGACAGACGGACAGACAATCAGACAGACAGACAGACAGATAATGCCACAGACCATTCTGTCACATCAGACAATTGCAAGCCACGAAGCATATCAAATTTCGTAATACAATGCCCTGTATGGAGGACTCAGACACAAAGACACACACACGCACGCGCACGCACGCAAGCATGCACGTACGCACACACTAACACACACACACTAACACACACATGGTTCACAGATAAGCGTATGCACGTGCGCACACACACAAATTGTTCACACAGACGAGCGCTCACACACACACACACACACACACACACACACACACACACAGACATGGGTCCGCCAGTGGTGTGGTTTAGTCACGTGATGTCCCAACAACACTGCACACGCAAACAAGACTCAACACGCTGTCTCTCCACGTGCGGTGGTCACAATCAGCTGCTCTGTCCCCAAAGAGCAGGAAGGAAGGAAAGGGGGTGAGAGGGGAAGGGGGGAGGCGGGAGGGGGAGGGGGGAGCACACATGCAGCATTACAGCAATGGCTGAGGTCAGAGTGACCTGACATTCACTGGATGCAGTGTGCCTCCTTTACAGCCAGTGTGGCCTGATCAAGCACACTAATTGTCTCAATGATTGTCAGTGTCCTTGGCCTGATGAACGCATCACGCAGCATTTTTTAGCTGCTGCCATGCTGACGTCAGTTCGGGGCATCCAGTCCTCTTCATGGTGACCCAAGGTCGTTCGCTGAGTTTCCGGAATCTGACATGTGACCTCTGACACACTTGTAAGACAATCAACAATGGGGTTTTCAACCAGTTTGGTGACAGCCATATCCGTAATGTCCTCATGGAAGGAGCTCATGGCAGAGCACTGAACTTTGCTGATGACGTTGTGATGAGTTGGCTGCTTTCGATCACGGTTGTGAAGGCTGCCATTGGCTAAAAAATGTGATAATTTCAGCCAATGGAAAAGGAAGAATCCATGGCTCACGGGGCACGCTGCACATGCACAAAAGCTTTTAACCAGAGTGTTGAAACCAAACAGTTTGAATCGTAACACCAACAGTGTGCAGACTCAAACCACTGAGCATTATTGCAGAAACCTGACTATGGCGTGGACTGCTCTGTCCTGTGTGGTGTTTGTCATCTTCCTCAGCTTCAAAGCAGAGCCAGTGGTCAGCTCGCCACAAGAAAACAAATCCCTGTCTCCTGATCCTGCTGCCCTCTACAACAATGGTCAGTCAGTCAGAGAGGGAGCACTACTGCGGCTACAAGATTACATGAAACAAGGGGACACTATCATCAAGGAACGAGTGAACGATCTGTACAGCAACCTCAAAGAACAGCTGAAAGAGGGAGACAAACTCTTAAAGGAGCGGATCGAAGAGGGCTTGACACACGAGAAAGGAGAACGGAAGGAAGGGGATGAGAGACTGAAGGAAGAGCTGGATGAAGACGTAGATTGGCTGAAAGCGAAAGTGGACAAAGAACGACGCCGTGTGGAGGATGAGCTGGCAGAAGGAGAGGAAAAGACGAACAAAGAGACAGCGGACCTGAAGGAAGCCTTCGAGAAACTGCGAGACTACGTCAAGCGATGCACACAACCGTGAGTACATTGGTTTCTCTCTCTCTCTCTCTCTCTCTCTCTCTCTCTGTGGTCTCATGAATATTAACTATCGGTTCAAATTTCGTTGTTTCTTTTTGTTTTGTTTGTAGCCGTGTACCAAGTGGTTATTCAAGGGTACGGCACAACAGACTTAACTAAATGTTTGATTGAATGTACTGAAGGATAGATGAGAATTCCTGTGCACAGGCCAGGAACATATAGAGGCCAGTCACAAATGGGTTTTTCTATTGTTTTATTTACAATAGTTGTGTAGAGGAAACTAAGAAGACATAAAGGAGAAGATGATGAGAAGATAAAAAGAGAAGACAGTGCCTGGAATGACACAAACAAATGTCATAAGCACAACATGTCGGCACAAGTGAATAGTAAAGCACATGTATACATATTACATGGAAAGACTATCACTCGGGTTTGGGATATGCAACAACATAATGCATATGTGTGAAGACCAGACGCTGACATCAAATGACATTTCCAATACATTTAAATAGCGCAGTTAAAGTGACTGAAGCGATGCTGACTTGGTGAAAGTACACAGACAGTACAGATTAGGTAAAGCTTATACTGTGTCAAAGTGACTCAAATGAATCAGTTTATCATGTTGCACTATACTGGAGTAAGCCGTATGGGAGAGAGCATGATAACTAAATTACAATTAACAGACTGATACATATCAGGTGGTTTTAACCTATAACTGATATTAATCAAACACTACCTTGTAATCACCACAACAGAATACTACACACATCTACTTAGAGTACTGAGCACACTGGAGCAGTACAACTGATATCAGCATGTAAAATAATACATGAATAATAAACAAGATAATAGAATCAGTAGCTTTGATATTATACTGGCAAACTGATAGACCAGATAGTAAGTGAAGAACCATCATGGCTTAACCATTAAGTGGTGAATGAACTTTATGCACTTGCTAGAACATTCTGGAACAAACTATTCAGGGACGTCACTGATTGTGACGTTAAGAAGACTCAAATGGATACTGCTACGAGCATATGACGACATGGCGATTTTCTAGATCAATCATAGCCGAACTGTGACTAACATGTCAAAGCAATAACTGAACAAAGCAATGACTAAACATACTCATATGAACACAAGTACTGTGTCGAATAATACAATTACAAATTAACACATTCTACACACTAGTACTTACGGCGATACATAGCAAAATGTTAGCCGTTGTGAGAACACACACGACACACACTCACACTGCCCACGACGCAGGAGAGAGAGAGAGAGCAGGCTCTGGTCAGATGACTGACCAGATATGAAATGACCACTCATCCATCTTTTGGAGTTTAACGACCTATTGGCGTCTACACCCTTAAGGTAAAAAAAAACAACTCATCACTCACTGTGCCAATTTATGCAAGTTAAGCGGACCGCAAAGGCCGTCCCGTGTGCTGCGAGCATATCGTCACTAATGAAGGCAAATCTGACAAGAACTGTGCTTGTTTCAAGGTGTTCAGTGACAGATTTCTAAATGATTCCTGAACCGATTTACGTTGGATAAGCTGCAAAAGAAAGGGCTCAACACCTACTTTATAATGAGTATAAAATGAAGTGTTGATTATTTAAGATGAATTTATAATCTTAATTTAAGTCACCTGAACAGGGTCAGTTTTAACGAGCTCGTCGCTGAAAATTACAAACTGCGTTAAATCAGTTTAACATAGGCAAACATAAATGGAATAGACTTAAAGATGGAATCACGACGATTCTGCCAGTATATAATACTTGTAGTTTACTGATCTGACAAAAGAGATATTAATTAAATACCGTGGAACAGAAACACAAGTTTCCACTCAGCCAATGACGCACCGCGATGCAACACTGGCCGAGCCTTGAGTAGGCTGTCCAGCGAAAACAAAATAATGTAAGTGGAGTGACGTCACACATTCTGTGAGCGGGTTAGGAGGGAAAAACAGTTGCCTGCTGTAGCTTGTGTGTGAGTCATTATCTGAAGCCTAAGAGTGCTGTCTGAAGCAGGATGAAGCTAATCACTTGGTCACATGTTAATGAAGAGTACGTGGAGGTGGATGATGGAGGTGGTGGAGTGCAGTTAGTTGATGATGAAGGTGTGTGTGCTTGCAGTGGATACATATACCTGTGTATGATTAACTAACTTGGTTTTTGCATTGTTTTGTTGACAGGTTTTACTTTATTAACTGTTTGTTTGTCTTCCATTCAATGCATTTGATGCTGCAACCGAGAATTGTACCCCCTTGACATAAGGGTTGTAGTTAGGCCAATGTCAGTAAAAACAACAACAACAAACAAAGGTATGAAGCTTCTGAAGCGTCTCTCTCTCTCTCTCTCTCTCTCTCTCTGTCACACACACACACACACACATATGAACGCATATGCACACACACATGCACGCACGCATGCACGCACACACACACACACACACACACACAGAGAGTTGTTCACAGTTTTGAAATGTCAAGTGTAATTTTTCTGCAAAAATCTATTATAATAAATAAATTATGTTCGGATTGGAAAGGCTCAGGACCAACCATGACTTCTTGGTGAAGCCACATAATTTGGCCACAGTTCATTTTTCAATAGAAGCCTCGACCAAGTGGCCGGAATATCGTACATTCAAGACAAAGGTCAGCGGTTGCATCCCAACAGTGCATAGTGGATGAGGGGGTGCAAAATTTACTGATCCAGGTCAACACACATGCTGCATGTATAGCCCTGTCCTCTTCACGCAGAAAATTAAGCACACACACTGACGATCCTGCTGCACAGATCTTCATGTCTAAGCAGGCCTATGCAAAGACAAACACACCACTTTTGTGGCGCCTTGAACACGGAATGTAGAATGTGGCTGCCTACCCAGTAAGGTTCATATCAGCCATTCACGTGAAGGCCCACTCGTAGACACAGGAGTTACATTGCACATATTCAGAAGACAAACAGATGGGAGTGATAGCCGAGTGGTTACTGCGTCAGTGTTCTGTCAGTACCTTCCCTGGTCCATGGTTTGAACCCGGGGCATCAGATGTGGACTTCATGCTTAAACATTTTCCGTGTTTTACACGAGAACCACAGGACCAGACAGGCTGCTTTAAGGTCATGTGTTTCATATCAGCTTTTTGACTGGTCTGGGAAACACGATCATTCCCAGCATACACAGCTCCAGAACATGGAGAACTGTGTGTGTGTGTGTCTTTGTCTGTGGCTGTGTGTACACGCTAGTACATGTGATTTTTGATTGATTCCTATGAAGTGCACAAACCAAGAATGACGACAGGAAAGAACACAGAGAAATGTTGTAACGTTTAAACTCACTGGACAGGATCAGTGCCATGAACGAAGACCTGAAGCGGCAGATGTCTGACTTCCAAGCAGAACTGAACAGCACCAAGCACCAGCTGCAAACTACTGAGGAGAAGCTACAGTCTACCCAGGACCAGCTACAGACTACCCGGGACCAGCTACAGTCTACCCAGGACCAGCTACAGACTACCCGGGACCAGCTACAGACTACCCAGGACCAGCTACAGACTACCCAGGACCAGCTACAGACTACCCAGGACCAGCTACAGACTACCCGGGACCAGCTACAGTCTACAAAGGACCAGCTACAGACTACCCAGGAAACTACCCAGCAGCAGCTGCAGACGACCAAAGAACAAATCAGCGCCCTGAAGGCCTCTAATGTTGGTGAGTAGGAACTGCAGAAGTTGTGACTAGAATGAGCGGAGCTTACATTAGAAATAACAAAAACCTTCTTGAGTGAATACATTGTAAGAGACTGTAACAACAGAACACATTCTAAAACAGTTTAAACAGAAGAAATATTTCTTTTCATTATTCTTTCTTTCTTCAATCTGTTTGTTATAAAGAAAACCCAATAGAGTTAGGTTTTGAACGTACTTTTTCGTCCGGAATTCCGGATAATCGGAAGATCTTGCATGCAACAACTAAGATCGATTAAATAAAACTCTTCTACAGAATAAATGTTACTTGTTAATCATTGTCTCTAAGTATATGGAATATAATGTTTTCTGGCAAACGTTTCGAGGCCCAGTAGAAACGCTTTCATTTCTCGGTGATTGCAGGTTCCTCGTTCGTCAGATGGGGACACGCCACATGTCCCCAGAACACGTCCCTCGTCTATTCCGGTCAGTGCTGAGGGAAGTTCTCTATTTCTTTCACTCTCTCTCTCTCTCTCTCTCTCCCATGTCTCCCTCTCTATCTTTCCACAGACACACACACACACACACACACACACATACATGGGGTCAGTGGCGTCCAGCAGTGGTCAGCGGCGTCCAGCAGTGGTCAGTGGTGGTCAGTTGTCAGTGGTTGTCAGTGGTCAGCAGTGGTCGGTAGTGGTCAGCTTGGTCAGTAGTCAGCGGTGGTCAGTAGTCACTGGTGGTCAGTGGTCAGCTATGGTCAGTGGTTAGCAGTGGTCAATGGTCAGTGATCAGCTATGGTCAGTGGTCAGCAGTGGTCAGCGGTAGTCAGCAGTGATCCATGGTAGTCAGTGGTCTCTGGTGGTCAGTGGTGGTCTGTGGTGGTTAGCTATGGCCAGTATTTAGGAGTGGTCAACGGTTAGTGGTGGTCAGTGGTCTGTGGTGGACAGCGGTGGCCAGGATTTAGCAGTGGTCAGCGGTCTGTGGTGGTCAGCAGTCTGTGGTGGTCAGTGGTGGTCAGTAGTCTGTGGTGGTCAGTGGTGGTATGTGGTCTGTGGTGGAAGGTGGCAGAATGGTTAAGACGCTCAGCTGCCAATACAGAGAGTCCGTGAGGGTGTGGGTTCGAATCCCGCTCTCGCCCTTTCTCCTAAGTTTGACTGGAAAATCAAACTGAGCGTCTAGTCTTTCGGATGAGACGATAAACCGAGGTCCCGTGTGCAGCACGCACTTGGCGCACTGAAAAAGAACCCATGGCAACGAGAGTGTTGTCCTCTGGCGAAATTACGTAAAAAAATGAAATCCACTTTCATAGGTACACAAATATGTAAGCATGCACTCAAGGCCTGACTAAGCGCGTTGGGTTATGCTGCTGGTCAGGCATCTGCTCAACAGATGTGGTGTAGCGTGTATGGATTTGTCCGAACGCAGTGACGCCTCCTTGAGAAAGTGAAACTGAAACTGAAACTGTGGTGGTCAGCGGTGGTCAGTGGTCTGTGGTGGTCAGTGGTGGTATGTGGTCTGTGGAGGTTTGTGGTGGTCAGTGGTCTGTGGTGTCTGTGGTGGTCAGTGGTGGTCTGTGGAGTTCAGTGGTCTGTGGTGGTCAGCAGTGGTCATCGGTGGTCAGTGGTTGTCAGTGATGGTCTGTGGTGGTCAGTTGTGGTCTGTGGTGGTCAGCCGTGGCCAGTATTTAGCAGTGGTCAGTGGTGGTCAGCGGTCAGAGGTTGTCAGTGATGGTCTGTGGTGGTCAGCAGTAGACAGTGATCAATGGTGGTCAGCAGTGGTCAGGGGAAAGTAGTGGTCAGCAATGGTCAGCGATGATCAGTGATGGTCAGCGGTCATCAGCGGTGGTCAGTGGTCAGTGGTGGTCACCAGTGGTCGGTGGTGGTCAGTGGTTGTCAGCAGTGGACAGCGGTGGTCAGTGGTCAGTGATGGTCAGTGGTGGTCAGTTGTGGTCAGTGGTCCATGTGATCATTAGTGGTCAGTGAACAGTGGTGATATGTAGTGGAAAGGACGTCACACTAATGCGCACACGTGTTAAAACAACACTATCTGAAGATTTTTGCGTAGTGGTCAGTGGTGGTCAGCAGTGACAAGAGATGGTCAGTAATGGCCAGCATAAGTCAAAAGTGGTCAGCTTATGGTCCAGCCATGTCAGGACGTCCCATGACTGCATTGCCGTTACAAAGTGTTGAAAGCTGAAAGTGGTCAAGCAACGGTCAAACACCTGCTAAGACATAATAATGGACAGACGTAACAAAAGCACTTTTGGGTTGTGGTTAGTAGCGCTTCTGGACCTGGGGAAACATAGACCTTGGGGACTATAGACCTGAGGAACATAGTTTAGTTCAGTTAAGTTACTCAAGGAGGCGTCACTGTGTTCGGACAAATCCACATACGATACGCCACATCTGCTAAGCAGACGCCTGACCAGCAGCGTAACCCAGCGCACGTCAGACCTTGAGGAAAAAAAAGAAGAAAATAAGTAAAATAAGTCAATAGACCTGGGGTAACATAGACCTGGGTAAACCATTGACCTGGGAAACATAGACCTGGGGGAACATAGACCTGGGAAAAAAGAAGATCTGGGGGAACATAGATAGAACTGGCGGAACGCAGACCTGGGAAGCATAGACCTAGGAAAACAAAGATATGGGGGAACACAGACCTAGGAAAACAAAGATCTGGGGGAACATAGACCTAGGAAAACAAAGATCTGGGGGAACATAGACCTGGGAAACATAGACCTGGGGGAACATAGACTTGGGGAAACATAGACATGGGAAAACAAAGATCTCGGGGAACATTGACCTGGGGGAACATAGACCTGGGAGAACATGGGCCTGGAAAACATATAACTGGGGAACATAGACATGGGAAAACACAGACCTGGGAAACATAGACCTGGGAAACATAGACCGGGGAAACATAGACCTGGAAAACATAGACTTGGCGGAACATAGACCAGGGAAACATAGACTTGGGGGAACATAGACCTGGGAAACATAGACTTGGGGGAACATAGACCGGGGAAACATAGACCTGGAAAACATAGACTTGGCGGAACATAGACCAGGGAAACATAGACTTGGGGAAACATAGACCTGGAAAACATAGACTTGGGGGAACATAGACCGGGGGAACATAGACCGGGGAAACATAGACCTGGAAAACATAGACTTGGCGGAACATAGACCAGGGAAACATAGACTTGGGGGAACATAGACCTGGGAAACATAGACTTGGGGGAACATAGACCGGGGAAACATAGACCTGGAAAACATAGACTTGGCGGAACATAGACCAGGGAAACATAGACTTGGGGAAACATAGACCTGGAAAACATAGACTTGGGGGAACATAGACCGGGGGAACATAGACCGGGGAAACATAGACCTGGAAAACATAGACTTGGGGGAACATAGACCGGGGAAACATAGACCTGGGGGAACATAGACCTGAGAAAACATAGACCTGGGGGAACATAGATCTGGGCCGAACATAGACCTACCCAAAAGAAAATTTTGAGGAACCTGAGCTACACACACACACACACACACACATGCACGCGCGCGCGCACACACACACACACACACACACACACATACATATATGTAAACACACACACACACGCACACACATGCACACTTGTCTGCATACGCGCGTGTACACACACACACACACACACACGCACGCACGCACGCGCATGCTCGCACACACACACACACACACACACACACACACACACACACACACACATTTATGCATACTGTTTTTAGTCTAATATCGCTAACAGTGTAAGGTGGAGGACATCAAACTGAACGAACAGAGAAATGAAATCATTGCTGATGGTGTTGTATTGTTTTCTGACAGTGTGATTGGTCTCCAAAACCAACTGAACGTGTTGCGTAATACATCTAAGTGTCTTGAACTGAATGTGAATCAAGACAAGTCTAACATTGTTGTTTTTCAAAGTGTGGGTATCTTGTCAGTAATAATAGGTATTTTGGCGATAACAAACTGAACATAGTTAATATCTTTAAGTATCTCGGTGTCTATCTATCTACCCAGCTTTCCTTTTCCCACACTGTGAATGACCTTGCAGACCGAGCAAAAAAAAAAAAAAAAAAAAGAAAAAAAAAAGGTATTTCAGCAATTAACAAAATGTTGTGGTCCATTGGTTGAATACTCTCCTGGTACATTTTTCAAGGTAATTTGATAGTCACTGCAAAGACGTCATGATGTTGGTCACAGGAGTGGCTGCGGGGGCGTGGCATGGACACACAGGAAGTGGCTCCAACTACCTGTGTGTGGTGATGACGCCAGAAATTGACAACACACCTTACCCACGCTCTCACACCACGCTGCACGGTGTAGAGTATGAGGGGGTCGACGGACACACAAACCAGGACGCCGTGTGCTCTGTCTGCCATGCCACCCAGACCACCACCCTCATGATCCCCGGCACCCGAACCTGCCCCTCCGGCTGGAGCTCCCAGTACCGGGGACACCTGATGGCCGCGCGGCATGACGGCAAGGGCAGAACAGAGTACATTTGTGTGGACGAGGCGAAAGCAAACCGCCCCGGTGGATCGGAAGACAAGGACGGCGCCAGGCTTTATCACGTCATCTCCAGGTGTGGCTATAGTCTGCCCTGCCCGCCTTACGTCAACAGTAAAGTGGTGACGTGTGTGGTCTGCTC
>NC_134889.1:16863523-16879955 GCF_041734735.1 Babylonia areolata | reverse complement strand
CTGACCTTAACCACTTTCAGCTTTCAACACTTTGTAACGGCGATGCAGTCATGGGACGTCCTGGCATGGTTGGACCATAAGCTGACCAATTTTGACTGATGTTGGCCATTACTGACCATTTCTTGTCACTGCTGACCACCACTGACCACTTCGCAAAAATCTTCAGAAAGTGTTGTTTTAACACGTGTGTGCATTAGTGTGACGTCCTTTCCACTACATATCACCACTGTTCACTGACCACTAATGATCACATGGACCACTGACCATGACTGACCACCACTGACCACTGACCATCACTGACCACTGACAACCGCTGGCCACCGCTGTCCACTGCTGACAACCACTGACCACCACTGGTGACCACCACTGACCACTGACCACCGCTGATGACTGCTGACCATCACTGATAATCGCTGACCATTGCTGACCACTACTTTCCCCTGACCACTGCTGACCACCATTGATCACTGTCTACTACTGGTCACCAAAGACCATCACTGACAACCACTGACCACTGACCACTGCTAAATACTGACCACAACTGACCACCACAGACCATCACTGACAACCACTGACCACGGATGACTGCTGCTGACCACCACAGACCACTGACCTCCACAGACCACCACTGACCGCTGACCACCACAGACCACCACAGGCCACTGACCACCACAAACCACCACAGACCACATACCACCGCTGGCCGCCACTGACCACCACAGACCACCAGTGACTGCTGACCACCACAGACCAACACTGACCACCACAGACCACTGACTACAACAGACTGCTGAATACCACTGACCGCTGACCACTGCTAAATCCTGGCCACTGCTGACCACCACAGACCACTGACCACCACTGACCACCACAGACTACTGACCACCACTGACCACTGACCACCACAGACTGCTGACCACCGCTGACCACTGCTAAATCCTGGCCACCGCTGTCCACCACAGACCGCTGTCCACCACAGACCGCTGACCACTCCTAAATACTGGCTATCGCTAACCACCACAGACCACCACTGACCACCACTGACAACCACGGATCACCGCTGACTACCGCTGACCACTGCTGGCCACTGACCAACGCTGACCATTGACCACTGCTGACCACTGACCATAGCTGACCACTGACCACCAGTGACTACTGACCACCGCTGACTACTGACCAAGATGACCATTGACCACTGCTGACCACTGACAACCACTGACAACTGACCACCACTAACCACAGCTGGACACCGCTGACCACTGCTGGACGCCGCTGACCCCCATGTATGTGTGTGTGTGTGTGTGTGTGTGTGTGTGTGTGTGTGTGTGTGTGTGTGTGTGTCTATCTGTGGAAAGATAGAGAGGGAGACATGGGAGAGAGTGAGAGAGAGAGAGAGGGTGAAACAAATAGAGAACTTCCCTCAGCACTGACCGATATAGACGGAGGACGTGTCCTGGGGACATATGGTGTGTCCCCATCTGATGAACGAGGAACCTGCAATCACCGAGAAATGAAAGCGTTTCTACTGGGCCTCGAAACGTAGCCAGAAAACATTATATTCCATATACTTAGAGACAGTGATTAACAAGTAACATTTATTCTGTAAAAGAGTTTTATTTAATCGATCTTAGTTGTTGTATGCAAGATCTTCCGATTATCCGGAATTCCGGACGAAAAAGTACGTTCAAAACCTAACTCTATTGGGTTTTGTTTATAACACGCAGATTGAAGAAAGAAAGAATAATGAAAAGAAATATTTCTTTTGTTTAAACTGTTTTAGAATGTGTTCTGTTGTTAAAGTCTCTTACAATGTATTCACTCAAGAAGGTTGTTGTCATTTCTAATGTAAGCTCCGCTCATTCTAGTCACAACTTCTGCAGTTCCTACTTACCAACATTAGAGGCCTTCAGGGCGCTGATTTGTTCTTTGGTCGTCTGCAGCTGCTGCTGGGTTGTTTCCTGGGTAGTCTGTAGCTGGTCCTTGGTAGACTGTAGCTGGTCCCGGGTAGTCTGTAGCTGGTCCTTGGTAGTCTGTAGCTGGTCCTGGGTAGTCTGTAGCTGGTCCCGGGTAGTCTGTAGCTGGTCCTGGGTAGACTGTAGCTTCTCCTCAGTAGTTTGCAGCTGGTGCTTGGTGCTGTTCAGTTCTGCTTGGAAGTCAGACATCTGCCGCTTCAGGTCTTCGTTCATGGCACTGATCCTGTCCAGTGAGTTTAAACGTTACAACATTTCTCTGTGTTCTTTCCTGTCGTCATTCTTGGTTTGTGCACTTCATAGGAATCAATCAAAAATCACATGTACTAGCATGTACACACAGCCACAGACAAACACACACACACACACACAGTTCTCCATGTTCTGGAGCTGTGTATGCTGGGAATGATCGTGTTTCCCAGACCAGTCAAAAAGCTGATATGAAACACATGACCTTAAAGCAGCCTGTCTGGTCCTGTGGTTCTCGTGTAAAACACGGAAAATGTTTAAGCATGAAGTCCACATCTGATGCCCCGGGTTCAAACCATGGACCAGGGAAGGTACTGACAGAACACTGACGCAGTAACCACTCGGCTATCACTCCCATCTGTTTGTCTTCTGAATATGTGCAATGTAACTCCTGTGTCTACGAGTGGGCCTTCACGTGAATGGTTGATATTAACCTTACTGGGTAGGCAGCCACGTTCTACATTCCGTGTTCAAGGCGCCACAAAAGTGGTGTGTTTGTCTTTGCATAGGCCTGCTTAGACATGAAGATCTGTGCAGCAGGATCGTCAGTGTGTGTGCTTAATTTTCTGCGTGAAGAGGACAGGGCTATACATGCAGCATGTGTGTTGACCTGGATCAGTAAATTTTGCACCCCCTCATCCACTGTGCACTGTTGGGATGCAACCGCTGACCTTTGTCTTGAATGTACGATATTCCGGCCACTTGGTCGAGGCTTCTATTGAAAAATGAACTGTGGCCAAATTATGTGGCTTCACCAAGAAGTCATGGTTGGTCCTGAGCCTTTCCAATCCGAACATAATTTATTTATTATAATAGATTTTTGCAGAAAAATTACACTTGACATTTCAAAACTGTGAACAACTCTGTGTGTGTGTGTGTGCGTGCGTGCGTGTGTGTGTGCATATGCGTTCATGTGTGTGTGTGTGTGTGTGTGTGTGTGTGTGTGTGTGTGTGTGTGTGACAGAGAGAGAGAGAGACGCTTCAGAAGCTTCATACGTTTGTTTGTTGTTGTTGTTTTTTTTTTACTGACATTGGCCTGACTACAACCCTTATGTGAAGGGGGTACAATTCTTAGTTGCAGCATCAAATGCATTGAATAGAAGACAAACAAACAGTTAATAAAGTAAAACCTGTCAACAAAACAATGCAAAAACCAAGTTAGTTAATCATACACAGGTATATGTATCCACCGCAAGCACACACACCTTCATCATCAACTAACTGCACTCCACCACCTCCATCATCCACCTCCATGTACTCTTCATTAACAAAACAAAAAGAAACAACAAAGTTTGAACCGTTAGTTAATACTCATGAGACCACACACACACACACACACACACACACAGAACCAATGTACTCACGGTTGTGTGCATCGCTTGACGTAGTCTCGCAGTTTCTCGAAGGCTTCCTGCAGGTCCGCTGTCTCTTTGTTCGTCTTTTCCTCTCCTTCTGCCAGCTCATCCTCCACACGGCGTCGTTCTTTGTCCACTTTCGCTTTCAGCCAATCTACGTCTTCATCCAGCTCTTCCTTCAGTCTCTCATCCCCTTCCTTCCGTTCTCCTTTCTCGTGTGTCAAGCCCTCTTCGATCCGCTCCTTTAAGAGTTTGTCTCCCTCTTTGAGCTGTTCTTTGAGGTTGCTGTACAGATCGTTCACTCGTTCCTTGATGATAGTGTCCCCTTGTTTCATGTAATCTTGTAGCCGCAGTAGTGCTCCCTCTCTGACTGACTGACCATTGTTGTAGAGGGCAGCAGGATCAGGAGACAGGGATTTGTTTTCTTGTGGCGAGCTGACCACTGGCTCTGCTTTGAAGCTGAGGAAGATGACAAACACCACACAGGACAGAGCAGTCCACGCCATAGTCAGGTTTCTGCAATAATGCTCAGTGGTTTGAGTCTGCACACTGTTGGTGTTACGATTCAAACTGTTTGGTTTCAACACTCTGGTTAAAAGCTTTTGTGCATGTGCAGCGTGCCCCGTGAGCCATGGATTCTTCCTTTTCCATTGGCTGAAATTATCACATTTTTTAGCCAATGGCAGCCTTCGCAACCGTGATCGAAAGCAGCCAACACATCACAACGTCATCAGCAAAGTTCAGTGCTCTGCCATGAGCTCCTTCCATGAGGACATTACGGATATGGCTGTCACCAAACTGGTTGAAAACCCCATTGTTGATTGTCTAACAAGTGTGTCAGAGGTCACATGTCAGATTCCGGAAACTCAACAAACGACATTGGGTCACCATGAAGAGGACTGGATGCCCCGAACTGACGTCAGCATGGCAGCAGCTAAAAAATGCTGCGTGATGCGTTCATCAGGCCAAGGACACTGACAATCATTGAGACAATTAGTGTGCTTGATCAGGCCACACTGGCTGTAAAGGAGGCACACTGCATCCAGTGAATGTCAGGTCACTCTGACCTCAGCCATTGCTGTAATGCTGCATGTGTGCTCCCCCCTCCCCCTCCCGCCTCCCCCCGTTCCCCTCTCACCCCCTTTCCATCCTTCCTGCTCTTCGGGGACAGAGCAGCTGATTGTGACCACCGCACGTGGAGAGACAGCGTGTTGAGTCTTGTTTGCGTGTGCAGTGCTGTTAGGACATCACGTGACTAAACCACACCACTGGTGGACCCATGTGTGTGTGTGTGTGTGTGTGTGTGTGAGCGCTCGTCTGTGTGAACAATTTGTGTGTGTGTGCGCGCGCACGTGCATACGCTCATCTGTGAACCATGTGTGTGTTAGTGTGTGTGTGTTAGTGTGTGCGTACACGCATGGATGTGTGCGTGCGCGTGCGTGTGTGTGTCTTTGTGTCCTCCATACAGGGCATTGTATTACGAAATTTGACATGCTTCGTGGCTTGCAATTGTCTGAGGTGACAGAATGGTCTGTGGCATTATCTGTCTGTCTGTTTGTCTTATTGTCTGTCCGTCTGTCTGACTGTCTATCTGTATGTCTGTATCTCAGAAACAATCCAACCAACTTGTTCCAGAGGCAGTTGAATTGTTCTGACCCATTTGTTTCGTTACAGTGATCCACGTCTGTCTGTGTGTCTCCCCCCCCTCTCTCTCTCTCTCTTTTTCTCTCTCTTCGCCTGCTTATGATGACCCCCCCACACACACACACACACACGCTCCCTCGCCCCTCTCTCTCTCTGTCCCTCTCTCTCTCTCTCTGTGTCTCTTTCTGTGTTTCTGTCTGTCTCTCTTCTCTCAGTCTTTGCGTGTCTCTCTCTTTCTTTGTGTCTCTGTCTTTCTCTCTCCCTCTCCGTCTGTCTGTCTGTCTGTCTGTCTGTCTCTCTCTCTCTCTCTCTCTCTCTCTCTCTCTCTCTCTCATCTGGGCATGTGATACATTTAGTTACTATGGAATGTCTTGATGTACCGTTCTTTGGTATTGAAGCAATCAAATTCTCCTTCGTCAGCGGGACGATGTTGAAGCAGTGCACAGAGGTGCCTGGAACTTAGTTTCGTGCTATACAGAATCTGTACAACAGATCAGTTTTCTTTGAGACTGTACAGTGTCAGGAATGACTGGTTTAGTATTCCAATGCTCTCTGTCTGTCTGTCTGTCTTTCTCTGTCTCTCTGTGTCTCTGTTTCTGTCTCTCTGTCTGTGTCTGTCTGTCTGTCTCGAGAAACCACTACTCAAGCAATGAGAAATTTCTACTTAAGAAAAAACACAAAGACATCTGGGCCTGGATTAAATATTTAATCTGTAATTGCATAACATTATGTGATTATAAGAGACATTAATGGAGTGATGGCCTAGAGATAACGCGTCCGCCTAGGAAGCGAGAGAATCTGAGCGCGCTGGTTCCAATCACGGCTCAGCCGCCGATATTTTCTCCCCCTCCACTAGACCTTGAGTGGTGGTCTGGACGCTAGTCATTCGAATGAGACGACAAACCGAGGTCCCGTGTGCAGCATGCACTTAGCGCACGTAAAAGAACCCACGGCAACAAAAGGGTTGTTCCTGGAAAAAGTCTGTAGAAAAATCCACTTCGACTGGAAAAACAAATAAAACTACATGCAGGAAAAAAAAAAAGGGGGGGGGGGGGGGGTTGCCCTGTATTGTAACGACGTGCTCTCCCTGGGGAGAACAGCCCGAATTTCACACAGAGAAATCTGTTGTGATAAAAAGAAATACATATACGAAATTAATACAAAATACATGCATCATCCAGTGAGCCCAACAGGTCATGGAGCAGTGTCCAGTATTTTAAACTTGGGACTGACTGCCAAGATTCTATTTTTAGTCCCCTGTGGATTTTTTTCCCCTCGTAACTTGGCCCCCTAGCCGTGTCCTGTAGTTTCGAAGTGCAGGTTTTAAGACAATTTTTAGAATGTTTGTTTTAACTGTATGCTTGGCTTTTACTTCCGTGTTCTGCTCAAGTTGGTTATTGAGAGACATTTTCCTTTATTAAAAAAAAAGAAAAGAAAGTCCCTGCCAAGTAGTTGGAAATTAATTTTCTCCTTGCTTGAGTAGTGGTGTGTGATTAGCAGACCAGAGCTGGTAACAAGTGATGAGCGCTTCACAAGACTGAAACATCTGTTGCTTGCTGTGTAAACCAATCTCTCTGTATGAGGTACATTGCAGCTACATAGGCATCAATGAAAGCTTTCTAAACTGCCCTTCCACCCCAAACACAAAACAGTTTTAAAAATTAAAAGAGTAAACAAAACTATTTTGGTTTGTTCTCCATTACATTATGAAAAACCAAAGACACATAGACCTGGCTTTAACATTTTATCTGTCTCTATATACAATTACATATATATATATATGTGTGTGTTTGTGTGCAGACAGATAGATGTTCATTTCTTGTTTTTCCCCTCTTTCTGATTTGAAAATGTGGATGTTTCTGTTTGAAACCCAGTTTATTTCTCTTTTCTTTCATATACCCTAAATCATATGACTATGTCAGCCCTCGCAATTTACAGTCACCAGCATGGCATCAGCTGATATTTTTGCAGCAGTTACAGTGAAACTAAATAACGAGAAGCAGGAATGACGCGTGATGATGTTTGTGTTGTCTGATGTTGTTTCGTGGCGCCACTTCGTGGGGAGGGGTGATGATGAGAGGGAGGGGGGAGGGGGCCGGGGTGGGTGGGCAGTGGGGGATAATGAGAGTGAGAGGGTGGGTGAGCTGTGTGACACTTTCGGCAGATACAGTGCTCAGTTGGTTAGTTCTGACAAGAAGCGAAACAGTTAGCAGGCAAGGCCAGTGGATGAACTGTCAGCCAATCGGATCGCTGGCAGAAATAAATACATCGTTCAGGCAAAGCCATCAGACGAAGTGCCAGCCAATCGGATCGCTGGCAGTGATAAGAAAGTCTAGTGAGAGTTGGGCCGATGCAAGGTCTTCAGTCCGGGGACTGTGGTTCCCATCACCACCGTACAGGACACACAGGGGACGGAAAGTACGTCAGACCCTTGACCCTTGACCCAGACGTTTCCGGGCCACTTCACGTGCCTGGCACTGCACTCTGTCACGGTATCTGCCCCTGTCCCTGTCCCTGTGTGGCACACAACCACCCACTGCTCTAAAAATAGGTGGATAGCGCATGCATTCTTTGAGCCCCGTTGCTAACTGAAGCCAGCGGAAGTGTTCAATCAGCCATTTTGCTTCTCGTGTCAGTGTAGCACGAAGCGGTAACTTAACTCTCTCCATACGAACGGCGAAAGAGACGACGTTAACAGCGTTTTGCCCCAATTACCATCATCAAAATATTGCAAGAATACCACAATTCTTATGACGGAAGCTAAAGGTTGGGTCATTCAGACACCCACTGGACATCCGAGGGGTCTGTGTAGAGAAGAAGAGAGGACTGGCCGTACTGAGTGAGTTAATATGTGTAGCCGAGTACTCACCTGGCTTCACGACGAGCTTTCACTTGTTCGCGGCGTTAGTAAAGCTGACATTCCTGTGTTTGCCTCCACTGCAAGTTTGTGCCATATGTCACTGCAATAACTTGGGTAGATAAGCCATTATCAGATTTTAATCAAGACACAACATTTGACATGTGGGGACAAGCATAACACGATATTATCGAAGATTCACGGTTACAGTTCAGATACTACCACCAGTTAGCAGACGACTTGTCAACGGACTGACGGCTGGATAGGAGTCTCAGCGTGGCGTCCAAATGGCTTCAGGTTTCCTGGTCAATGAGCTATCCATGTAGTTTGACAGCAGTGACAACCACCACACTGTAGCTATATCTCCTTGCCGCATTGTATTGTATTACTCTCTTGTCACAACATGTGTCTCTGTGTAAAATTCTCTACTCCCAAATAAGAGCGCGTCGCTGCACTGAGAGCGCCACCACCTTTTTTTTCTCTCTCTCTCTGTCCCTTTTTTTCTTCTTTTTTCTTTCTTCTGCCTGCGGTGTTATTTGTGAAGTCATCACGGGACAAGCGAGTCCGTCTGTCTCTGCTGTGTGTGTGCATGTGTGTGTGTGTGTGTTCGTACGTGTAAATAAAGAATAAAGACTTGACTAAGACCAACACTGACCTTTCAAAGAGAATTGACGATTTGGAGAAAAAGGCAGACGACCTAGAGGGCAGATCGAAGCGAAATAACCTGATTTTCCATGGGATAAAACAAAAACCAAACGAGGACTGTGAGGGCATTATTCAGGACCTACTGACTGACAATTTGGACATGACGGACACTATTGAATTCGATCGTGTTCATCGACTTGGTAGTAAACCTGACTCACCTATAATAGCCCGTTGCTGCTTCTATAAGGGCAAAGTAAAAATCCGAAAGGAAAAACGCAAGCTAAAGGGCACCAACATTTTTGTGGGTGAGGATTTTTCCATGCGTGTCCGTGAAATTAGAAGGAAGCTTAGTCCTCATTTAAAAACAGGCAAGGGCGGACGGAAAGCGGTGCTTTATGACCTTTGACCACCTTGTGATTGACGGGAGAAAGTGTTTTCCTGACGCACTCAATGACCGACTGACCGAATTTAAATTGGTAGTTGGCCGGCCCAGTTCTGTGCAACAGTCTGCCTCAGGTAGCAATGTAAAGGGTGCCAAAACATCCTCGACACCGGTCACGGTAAAATGTTTTCCTGCCACTGTCATACGTGCACGTGCAGCCTCTTTTCGGGCCTGTCAAACTGAGTTGTCAGTGCGTGCAGAGCACGTGCAAGGTGAATTTGCTGAACATTGTCAGGAGCATGACGACACATCTGTGTCAAACACAAATGAAAGTGTGGATGGCAGTGTGTTGAGCAGCGTGGAGGTGGGTTTGTGTGTAAATAGTCTGGATTCAGTTGTGAAGAAACGACCCTTTTCTTTTTTGTTGTGGAACATCAATGGATTGCTTTCAAAAATTAAAGACCAAGATTTTTTCTCCTACTTGTATAGTTTTGACTTTGTATGCCTTGTTGAAACATTTGTTGAATATTGTGACACAACCCTATTTGCTGATTATAATGTTTTTTGTAAACCTGCAGTTAAACTTTCAGACCGTGGAAGACGTTCCGGTGGTTTGGTTTGTCTTATTAGAAATGAATTTACTTCTTTTGTGAAGGTTATTGACGTAAACTATACTAATTTTTGTGTATTTCTTTTTGATAAACAGTTGTTTGGAACATTGAAAGATGTACTTTATGTGTGTGCATATGTCCCTCCTGAAGGGTCTCCCTTTTACTCTCATTTTGATATTGACAATGGTATTCGCTTACTCGAAGAATGTCTGATCGACTGTTTATTGAACAATGATGCTTACGTTATATTGTGTGGCGACTTAAATAGTAGAACGTCAAACATAGCTCAAGATTTTTCGCAACATTCTAGTCAAGATACACACTATAAAAGCCAATCACTGAGTTCGTTTCGCTGTTCACGAGATTGTGCTTTGAATAATTATGGGAAAATGTTGTTAAATATGTGCACTACTCTAGACTTGAGTATTCTAAACGGCGTGTGTAATGGCGATCTTGAGGGTCGCTACACATACATATCGGATTTCGGTAGTAGTGTGAATGACTATTTTATTTTTTCTGAAGAACTTTTTGCCATCGTGTTTGATTCATGTAAATTAAGTGTTGGTGAACGGATTGATTCTGATCATATGCCTGTCACAGTTTGTATTGAATTCCAAAATGATAACTTATATTGCAAGAGTAAAACAAAAAGGGAACAGGTGGTAGAAAAGTTTGTATGGGACAGTGTAAATGCTGACATTTTCATTGATACTTTACACACAGATACAATTAGCGCCAGAATTAATGTTGCCATGAATTTGATTGATGTGGATGTAAACAATGCACTTGGTATGTTTAATGATTGCATGAGAGAGTGTGCTGAGTGTATGAAAAAGCGTGTGCCGTTAAACAAACGGAATAAATCAAATGACTGGTTTGATGAAGAATGTTTAATCAATAAAAGAAATGTTAGAAGACAACTTAGAAGAGCCAATCGCTCATCAGATGTGACAGTTCAGCATGAATACAGAAAAGTTAGACGTGAGTACAAAAAGTTACTTCTTAAGAAAGAAAAACAATTCAATGACATGATTTTAGATAAACTTGTAACTTCTATTAATAATCAAAAAGAATTTTGGAATAATGTTCATGAAGCGTCCTTTAAGAGGAAACAGCCTATGAATAACATTGATATTGATACTTGGTTTATGCATTTTAAGTCTTTGTTGGACAAAGAGTCAAGTAGTGATTATTTTGATGAAGATTTTCAACTCGCTGAAGGTGACGGTCTTATGAACCGTCCAATATCCAAAGAAGAGGTCCTACTGGCTTTTACAAAGTTAAAAAACCGTAAAGCCCCTGGCCCCGATGGTATTATTGGTGAACTGTATAAAAACTCAAACGAGCAAGTTATTCAGTTTTTCGTTAAGTTGTTTAATGTTCTGTTTGATAAAGGTATTTTTCCAGAAACCTGGACAGAGTCTATTATTTTGCCATTATATAAAAAGGGTGATGTTAAAGATCCCAATAATTATAGAGGTATATCCCTGAGTAATATAAGTAGTAAATTATTTAGTGTTATTATTAATTGCAGACTACAGGAATGGGTTCAGGAAAATAACATTACAGGTGAATGCCAAGCCGGTTTTAAAAAGGGTTATTCAACAATAGATCACATGTTTGCTCTGTTAGCATTGGTACAAAAGCAGTTTTCTTATAACCGTAAATTATATGTGGCCTTCATCGATTTTGAAAAGGCTTTTGATTCTGTAAACAGGAATTTACTTTGGCCTATTTTGTTAAGAAATGGTATAAGAGGTAAATTATACAGATGTATTCAGAGTATGTATGATAATGTAAAATGTAGAGTTAGATGTGGTGCTTCCTTAACAGATTATATCAGATGTACAACAGGAGTAAAGCAAGGTGATGCGTGCAGTCCAATATTATTTTCTCTTTTTATTAATGAATTGGCGATAGAAATACTCAATTATGGAAGACACGGTGCCACTATTTCTCATGATGCATTTGAACTGTTTATTCTTTTGTTGGCTGACGACGTTATTTTATTATCTGAGACTGTTGTTGGTCTGCAAAATCAATTAAATATCTTACATCAAACTGCCACATCTCTTCAGTTGAAGGTTAATATGAAAAAGAGTAATATTATTGTATTTCGAAAGGGGGGATTCTTAGGTGCGAGGGAAAAATGGCTTTATGATAGTGTTACAATGCCTGTGGTAAATGTGTACAAGTATTTAGGGATATTTTTTACTACGCGTTTAAGCTTTGTTTCGGCTTGCAAAGATCTCGCTTGTAGGGCAAAAAATGCGTTATTATGTATCATGAAAAGACTGTCTTCATTGAATAATACTTCCATGAAATTGTTTCTGAAAATGTTTGATTTTCAAGTGCAGCCAATTGTGCAATATGGTTCAGAGTTGTGGGGCTTAAACAACGCTGCGTTTCATTGTGAATCTGTGCATCTATTTGCTTTGAAGAAGTTTTTGGGTCTTGATATGCGCACCCCTAATGACCTTGTATATGGTGAAACTAATAGATACCCTATAGTTGTAAATTCTGCTGTTCAGTGCATACGATATTGGCTTAGATTAGTACAAATGGAAGAAATTAGGATACCGTTGAAAACTTACAAAATGTTGTTTGATTTGGATTCTAGAGGAAAGAAAAACTGGGTAACTGATGTACGTATTTGTCTGTGTGAAAATGGTTTTGGCGAAGTGTGGTTTAGTCAAGGTGTGGGTAGCATAAATGATTTCATTAAAATTTTTCGTCAACGTTTAATTGATTGTAGATGGCAAGCATGGAATGAGCATGTTCAAAACAGTAATAGATTTAGTATGTATAGAACATTTTGCGGACTACATGATATGAAACCTTATTTGACGTTAAACATGGACAAATATCTAAGAATAATAACCACAAGATTTAGGTTGGGTGTGTCGAGTTTGGCTGTACATCGTTACAGATACAGTAAATTTGATGTTAATGATTTGATTTGCCCATTATGCCAGAAAGACAAAGAAGACGAAGTGCATTTTGTTTTGAGCTGCTCGGCTCTTAAGGAGTTAAGAGAAAGATATATTCCAGCCAGATATTTCCGAAAACCTTGTACATTCAAGTTGTGCTTATTGATGTCGTCCAAAAGGCAAAATGATGTATGGAATTTGTCCATTTTCCTGCACAAAGCGTTTAAATTTAGAGAAATTGTAACCTCATAATGTGTTTTGCAAATGTATCTGTGTTTCATGTGATTTCATGTGATTTTGGTTTTCTCGTGTGTATTCAAACAAATGTGACGTAACAAATGTTGTTTGTGTACCCCTTCATAGGGGCTATGGCCTGATGAATAAATCATCCGTATCCGTATCCGTATCCCTTTTTTTCTTCTTTTTTTCTTTCTTCTGCCTGCGGTGTTATTTGTGAAGTCATCACGGGACAAGCGAGTCCGTCTGTCTCTGCTGTGTGTGTGTGTGTGTGTGTGTGTGTGTGTGTTCGTACGTGTGCGTGTGTGTTCGTACGTGTGCGACCGTGTGTGTGTGTGTGAGAGAGAGAGCACGTGTACATGTGTGCGTATGTGTGGTAAGTATATGGGTGTACACGTGCGTGTGTGAGAGTAAGTACATGTGTGTGTGTGCATGTGTGTGTGTGTGTGTGCGTGTGTGTGTGTGTGTGTGTGTGTGTGTGTGTGAACGTACATGTGCGTTTCCTGCCTATCGATACTTTACGTGTGTGTGTATGTGTGCGCGCGAAGGCTGTATGTGTGTGTGTGTGTTTGAGTGTTTTTCCGTGCACGGGCACGCACACGCGCGCGTGCGCGCGAGCGTGTGTGTGTGTGTGCATGTGTTCATACGTGTCAATGTATGAGCACGTGTACAACGGGCGCTAGATAATTGTCCAGAATGCAGCCATGAAGGCATGCTTGGAGATAAAATCACAACTCCAGCTGATCGATTTATCCTCTTTCAGCTTTCAGGCATTTCCCCCCATTCTTTTAAAACACGTGTCCACGGCACGCAATAGTGCTGATTTAAATACAACGCACAGTAACGCCCTCGAAGAATGCTCGAAAGAAATCTTCAGCACTCTGAAAACTGCCACTCACTCAGCAGTGTCGCTGGAGCGAAAGGGAACAGGAGCCAATCATACGGGCGCAAAATCAAGGGAGTGTGGAGGATGTGTGACCAGCTGTGCACCATTTTCCGCCAGAACGTCAAGAGTACGTTGCTGCTGCCGTGTGTGCACTGGCTTTGGATGAAGCTGGAAACACTGGGTTCCAGTGTGGGTACACTGTCTGCATAATGCCTCACATAATAATAATAATAATAATAATGATACATAGTTTTTCTATGGCGCGATATCCAGCACCAATGCTGCTCAAAGCGCCTCACATCATAGTTGACTATAAACATGCCTTAAAAAAAACAAAAACATATCAATCGCTATCTGACAATGGAAAACATCCAGTGTGTTCATATGAATGCAAAAGCACACTAAAGATTTTAAAAGCTATGAAGTAAATAAGGCTTAGATTAAAGCAAAATGCATTTCATAGAACACACACACACACACACACACACACACACACACACACACACATACATATATATATATATATATATATATATATATGTCCCTCCCTAACAGACACACACACTGACATTAAATATCAACTGCACTAAAAACAAAATTGCATAAGCATTAAAGTATTTCTTATTTTCTAACATAGAATTCTGTTCGGACATACTAACATGCCAAAACACTTACACACGCGTACCAAAGCACTGTAACCACATAAACACATGAGCACTGTAACCACATAACTTTAGGTAAGTAGTGGTTGACACACTGATCAATCTGAGGTCATTGTCTTTCCGGCCTGAAGTACAATGGTGGCTTCGTGGACGTATTGCTAAAAGTAATACACCACCATTTGTTTGCCTGCACGTCTTGTTCTTTTGATTGTTACAGGAGGATTCACACCTGTGAAGATCCAGACTGCTGACTGTTGATAATGATAATAATGATTATAATGATATGGATACTTATATAGCGCCTATCCTCGTTCGGAGACCAAGCTCTAAGCGCTTTACAAACACTGGGTCATTTGCACAACAGGCTGCCTACCTGGGTAGAGCCGACTGACGGCTGCCATTTGGGCGCTCATCATTCGTTTTCTGTGTCATGCGATCAAGTTTGAGTCACGCACACATATACTCATACATACACGCAACATTTTACGTGTATGACCGTTTGTTTATTTACCTGCCATGTTGGCAGTCATACTCCATTTTCGGGGGTGTGCATGCTGGGTATGTTATTGTTTCCTTAACCCACCGAACGCTGACATGGATAACGGGGTCTTCAACGTGCTTATTTGATCTTCTGCGCGCGTATACACACGAAGAGGGCTTAGGCACTAACGGGTCTGCACATATGTTGACCTGGAGATTAGAAAATTCCCCACCCTTTTCCCACCAGGCGTCGTTAGCGAGATTCGAACCCGGGACCCTCAGATTGAAAGTGTGACGGGATCACACTGACAGGTGCACAACTCGTCCCCAGTCACGATGTCCCTAACGCGATTTGATCTTCCTCTGTCAGTTGTGTGGAGCGGGTGTGAGCCCCAGTAAACATCCACATTCTTCTGTCCATCATCACACTTGTGAGGGACCCAAGTGTCTGTATCTCTCAGGCCTGGTTGACGCTAGGATATCATTATGACAGGAAGCGTAGAGTACAGCTTTGTCACGTAGTCCCAAACCTAAATGGACCTCCATAGCAGTATCGTCATCAGAATCATCGTTACCCCCCCCCCCACTCTCCTTCATCATCAGTGTGAAAAAAAAGCCCCAAATTAAGTGGCCTTTCATGACCTGCTTCCATGGTGACTTCAGTTTCGATACGCCCTCTCTTCCGCGCTTGGGGTGAGTCTTGTCAAGGTCTTCAGTGTCGGCGGATTCGTGGGGCATTGCCGTGGAGGGACGTGGTGGCGGTCTCCACTCTGGAGAAGACGCTCACTCAGTCTGGCTCCGCGACTAAGCCATTATTGTCGTCAGTAGGGGGCTTAGTAGGCGGTGTCCAAAGTACATTAAATCAAACAGACACAACCGAACACCATCGAAGTGACTCAGCAGCAGTGCAGGGTCTCCTCTAGTATGTGCCCTGCTGGCGACCCAAACGTCGATGGTTCCACGTGCACTGCTGGCACTGGAACTGCGACAGACGAACCCGGGTGTGGAGGGTCGGAATGAGTGGCGTGGGAATAATGCTACTGAAACGGTGCAGATCGTGGGGCAAAAAAAAAAATCTTTGACTCAATTTAAAACTGCTGACCTACGTGGCGACTGCTTGCCAAAGCAAGGTGACAAACTTTAGAAAGCTTTCATTGAACGATTTTCCCTGACATACGTCGTGACTGATCACAGCATGAATATCACGCTGTGAACTAGCCACCGTGGCGCTTCCTGCAGAAGGGCCATCATCATTACCCCGCTCTGTGTTTTACTCAGTCCAACAGATTGTCAGGAACTGAACGATGGCTGGCATCTTAGCTTTACACAGACCAACAGATTGTCAGGAACTGAACGATGGCTGGCATCTTAGCTTTACACAGACCAACAGATTGTGAGGAACTGAACGATGGCTGGTATCTTAGCTTTATACAGACCAACAGATTGTCAGGAACTGAACGATGGCTGGCATCTTAGCTTTATACAGACCAACAGATTGTCAGGAACTGAACGATGGCTGGCATC
>NC_134889.1:16848523-16861023 GCF_041734735.1 Babylonia areolata | reverse complement strand
TTGCGCTGTGTTGTGTTGTCCTGTGCTGTGCTGCGTTGCGTTGTGCTGTGCTGTGCTGTGCTGTGCCTGTGTTGTGTTGTCCTGTGCTGTGCTGCGTTGCGTTGTGCTGTGCTGTGTTGCGCTGTGTTGTGTTGTCCTGTGCTGTGCTGCGTTGCGTTGTGCTGTGCTGTGCTGTGCTGTGTTGTGTTGTCCTGTGCTGTGCTGCGTTGCGTTGTGCTGTGCTGTGCTGTGCTGTGCTGTGTTGTGTTGTCCTTTGCTGTGCTGCGCTGCGTTGCGTTGCGTTGCGTTGTGCTGTGCTGTGCTGTGCTGTGCTGTGTTGTGTTGTGTTGTGCTGTGTTGTGCTGTGCTGCGTTGTGTTGTGTTGTCCTGTGCTGTGCTGCGCTGCGCTGCGTTGCGTTGTGCTGTGCTGTGCTGTGTTGTGTTGTGCTGTGTTGTTTTGTGCTGTGTTGTGCTGTACTGTGCTGTGCTGCGTTGCGTTGTGCTGTGCTGTGCTGTGCTGCGCTGCGCTGCGTTGCGTTGTGCTGTGCTGTGCTGTGTTGTTTTGTGCTGTGCTGTGCTGTGTTGTGTTGTGCTGTGCTGTTTTGTGTTGTGTTCTGCTGTTCTGTGTTGTGTTGTGTTGTACTGTATTGTATTGTATTGTGTGGTGATATATTGCATTGTGTTGTGTTATGTTGTTTTACTGTATGTATTGCATTGTGTAGTGATGTATTGCATTGTGTTGTAAAGTGTTGTACTGTTTGATTTTCGTGTACTGCAGCTCTATCCGTCACTGACTTGCAGTCCATGAAGGGTTTTTATTTTTTTAATCATTTTTTACGGGCATGTGACCCTTTCCACCCAGCCTTTCTGGGTTAGAGTGCATTTATTAATCTGTCTGTCTATCTGTCTGTTTCGGTCTCTGTCTGTCTGTTTTTCTATCCATCTATCTATCTATTTATCCACTTTAGTTTCTCTTTGCCCTGAGGCCTGGATTAAAACAACAACAACAAAACCCCAACAAAGAGACGCAAAGCTCGAAAGTCACTGAGAATTTACAGAGCCAATAACGATGAAGGAAAACGTTATGGGTATATCTGTGGCTGTATTGAGAACTTGAGTATACAGAATCGAGCAGAGAGTACAAAAAGCTGCTCAGCAAAGTGAAAAGTGCCAAAGCAATCAGTTTTAAGTGGACTTAACATCAGCTGAAAAGGTCCCTAAACGTTTTGGGGTACCATTGAATCGGGTTTTGTTTTAAATTTTTGTTTCATTTTATTTTATTTTATAAATCTGATACACACTAACACAGTTCAGTAGCACTTGACAAATGGATTAATCTCTCTCTTTTTTTTTATTATTATTTTTTTTTTTTTACAGTGTTTGATTTTTAAATGCTGGTTGATGATGAGGAAGTTCCTGACAATGACAGCTGAAACATTGATTTACTATTAATTTTGGTAATTTACATAGATTTTGCTGTTCAAGACAGCCCCATAATACAACTAGATGTTGAAGCTGTGAATGCTTTAGAAATAGTGACGCCGCTGGTCCTGACGTTATCTGGAGAATTTTATAAGAATTCATCACCATGTACCATTGTTCTTTTTTCTTTTTACCAAATATTCTAACAGACTTTTCGATACCGGAAGCTTTTAATTGATTAAGTCAAGATCTTTGATTCAGCCCATATTCAAAAAGACCAACGCCAATTCCCTAATATGTGCAGGGGCATCTCCTTATTAAATATCGGAGGTAAACTGTACAGTTACTTTCTGAACAAACGACTTACCAAATAAATTGAAGATAATGGTTTGAATGATTAACCAGAAGCTATTTTCAGACATAGTTATAGCACTAGAGTCTATTAATCACATTTTCACTGGCATTGATTTAGGAACAACTACTTATGCATAAAAAAAAGTTATGTGTTGTATTCGTTGACTCTAAGAAAGCGTTTGATCTGATAGACAGGCAATATCTATGATTTGAAAAAAGAAAATAACGGAATTAGAAGTAAAATGTAGGTTGCAATCAGAAGTATGTATTATGTATAAAGTAGTGAAAGCGAGTACGCGAGTTAAGGATGAAACTACAGAAAGTTTCTTCTGCTCATATGGTGTTAAACAAGGCGAAATTTGTAATCGAATTTTGTTTCTCTTACTCATAAATGAGCTCACAAATGATATTATTTGTAATGTTAAACATGGCATCGTTCTAACTTTAGATCTGACTGAATTTTTTGCAAGTGTTGTCCGTTGACGATGTACTTTTCCTCTCCTTTTCTGTTATTTTTTACATCATCTATACCATTTTGATGGAAACTGCTGATAGGACGGGTCTCGATAAAACTAGAGTCATGGTAATATGAAAATTGCAACTGTAAACTCCTACAAGAATCGTTGTGTAATTGCCTCTGTCGCTCACACATTTACGTATTCTTTGGAAGATATAGCAGTGAAAGCCAAGAAGGGAGTTGTCTGCATTCTAAAACTGTTTAGGTCTCTCGGCGAGAAATGACCAACACTTTTTTGTATTGTCAGATACGATCTATGTTTTATTACGGCTCTGAATTTGGGGATTGATTGCAGATCTGCCAGTGAATGAAAGTGTAAAAACACCAAGTATTCCTGTTCATGGGGAAACTGGAAAGTATCCATTTTATATTCAAACATTCACGAGATGTATAAGATACTGGCTAAAAATTACGAGAATACGAGACGTGCGTTTTCCTTTGAAAGCACATAGAGTTTTGCTTGCTCTTCATTGTAAGCATAGAAATGATTGGGCCTCTGTCATCAATTTCACATCCAAACATGGATTGGGTATGTATGGGAAAATCCAGGTTTAGAGAACGTATATAATTTTCCGAGGCAGTTCGAGCCAAGACTGGCTGACTGTTTTGTGCAAGGCTGGGAAAGCGAAATCAAATCAAAAGATCGATATATTTGTCCCACTATCGCATTCACTCAAGCTTACACCATATTTAGACTCGCACAGGACACTTGCAATCTGAATTCGCCCCATCCCAGTGATAAACAACATGGCTACATAAAAATACTCCATTCTGATTATTACGAATTTCAAAGAAAAATAAACAAAAAAGCCAACACGCCCACATTCGCTCTCCAGGGATAAATCACAGCAATACGTCATTCTGGTGAGACACAACATAAAACAAATTCATTCGCAGAATCAGAATCAGAATAATTTTGGCATACAACATGCATAATAAAATCATACACAACATAGTCATAGCAAAGCAAGCCCGATAACAACATCACCTTTCCACGACTTAAAACACACACACACACACACACACACACAGATTAACACACACAGATTAACACACACACACACACAGAGATTAACACACACACACACACACACACACACACACACACACACGTACACACACAAACACACACACACACACACGCGCGCGCGTATGCACACACCCATGCATACGTTTTGCATGTACACTTGCACAATGTATGAAACAAATATGGTGGTAATGTCAATATATACCAATACCATAGGTACAGGTGAATCAATCACAGGCATAGAACAATCAATATTAGTCATGGAAACATCAATTACGTCAGTAAAGTTAGCATCTTTTAGTAAAATAAAACATCAACTCAAATTCAGCATAAAAACATCAGTTCCACAGTAAAATTATACTCTTTATGGTATAAACAGATTTAACTTTCTAAATTAAGAAATATCTCCCCTTCCCCCACCACTTCCGGCCACCCCCCCCCCTCTCCCCCTCCTCTCTCTCTCTCTCTCTCATGCTGTCTTTTCCTCATATTTACACACACTTGCAGGCACGTCCGAACACACACACACACACACACACACACACACACACACACACACACACACACCTTACTTGTGTCTCAAACTATCATCACACTTATCACGTGTCATATAAAAAAAAAAAAAAAAAGATTAGTGCACACGTACCTCAACCACCAAAAACATTACAAATTACATATAAAAAAAGAAAAGAGCATTGTTCAACGCAAAAGAAAATAAGTATAACAAATGTACTCATTCATCACAAACGAATTCAGCAACTCTGAGATTTCAAAGGCCAGTCAAACTACTGAACAGGCAGACAGGACAGCGATGAAGCTACTGATAAAACAGCTAAAAGAGGAGCACAAGATTCAGAAAAATCGACAAAATACATGTCCGTCTTTCCGTAAAAGAGGTATTCACTTTGTTAGAAAAATCAGCATGGGGTCGATTTCATAACCGATGGAAGGAAAAGTTTTTTTCAAACATAAAGGGACATTATTCCCCGAGAATATTATTACAGAAAAGATACCGAATCCATCAGCTTGCTATACAAGATTAATAACCTCTACTTTCTCCCGTATAAAACTTGATGCGCTGAAGACAAAATATAGTAAAAATGTTACAAGCATCTGTGGTAAGCAGTTCAGCTTGCATCATTGTTTCACTGTCAGCAGTTGCGTACCTTCTTGCCCAAGTATTTCAAAGAGAATAACTATTCTGCAGCTGATTGTTGGAAAGTTATATCTGACGAGGTTCTTATGGTCGAACTTTCACAGGCAATAGTTCATAGCCCTATTTCTACATTCCTTTAATGTACTTCAGAATAATTAATTATTTGTGTGAATGGTTTCTGATTGTTATTATTATCATTATTGAATTGTTACTGTTAAATGTAATTGCATGTTAATTATGTATTTTTGGGGGTAGTTTTCTACCTTTTCTGTTTTTCTCTTCCCTCTTCCCTCCCCCACCCCCTATTTTTTTTTTAAATTATTTTTTATCACTTTTTTTTTAATCCTCTGACAGTGAAAAGACGATGAACTAAAGAACGAACACACACACACACACACACACACATATGCACCTCTCTCTCTCTCTCTCTCTCTCTCTGCGTCTCTATTTCTATTTCATACTCGTCCCTTTATCTATTTCCTTCTATCACTCTATCTTCTTCTTCGTCTTCTTCTTTCATCCATCTTGTCCCCTCTCATACTCCAAATCTCTTCTTCACTCAACCATGTAGGTCTGTTCCCCCCCCCTCCCCACCCCACCCCCCCACCCACCCGAGCATGCCTTCCCACCCCTTCCCATCTTCTCCCCCTCTTCACTCTCCCCCTTATTTCCCTAATTGTAGGTGGAGTGATGGCCTAGAGGTAACGCGTCCGCCTAGGAAGCGAGAGAATCTGAGCGCGCTGGTTCGAATCACGGCTCAGCCGCCGATATTTTCTCCCCCTCCACTACACCTTGAGTGGTAGTCTGGACGCTAGTCATTCGGATGAGACGATAAACCGAGGTCTGCAGCATGCAGTTAGCGCACGTGAAAGAACCCACGGCAACAAAAGGGTTGTTCCTGACAAAATTCTGTAGAAAAATCCACTTCGATAGGAAAAACAAATAAAACTGCACGCAGGAAAAAAAACAAACAAACAAAAAAATGGATGGTGCTGTAGTGCAGCGACGCGCTCTCCTGGGGAGAGCAGCCCGAATTTCACACAGAGAAATCTGTTGTGATAAAAAAAAGAGAAAGAATTACAGAACACAGAAGTATTCCCGTTCGGAACCCCTGTTTTGTCAACAGTCCATGATCACGTTTTTAGCAAGCACACAGCGTTTAGAGTTGGGAACACGCACAATGCCCTCATGAATTAATATTCATGTACAGAGCATTAAAATACGCGAGCGAGTGTGTGTGTGTGTGTGTGCGCGCGCGCGCGTCTTTGTGTGTGTATCTGTGTCTGTTTTGCTCTGTGTGTCCATGATGGGGACGCTCAAATATTCAAGGTACGTGACCCCATAAACGGTTTTATTGCCTTCCTTTACGACCGTTCCCCTTGGATGTTTTTGCATTGTCATCATTTGAATTTCTTCGACTCCCTCCCCCCCCCCGCCCACAGACTTGATGTCCCGTTTCAACGTCTTTGAATAGCATTTGCTTTTTCAGCCGTACTGATTGATAACCCTGCTTGTAAGTTTTTGCTGCATGGCAATTAATTCTGGGCTCAGTTCATGCAGAGGACAGCGATTGCAACGTATCACTAACAAACGAAACTTTGCCCAAATCTTCCTCCTTCTCTTCTTCTTCTCCTCCTCCTTTGCGAAGAGCCATCGAGACACCACAGAAAAGAACTGTTCATTGGATACCTCCAAGCCTGTCAGTTAATTATCAAGGCGTAGGGCTCTTCAAACCGTTTTCCGGTTCATAACCCATTGGAATATTGTCAGTCAAAAGTTTCTGTCATTCTTTTTTTTATTTCCTTTCTTTTTTTTTTCCATTTTATATTCCCTTCGTCTCCCTCCCACAAACCGGAGGTGGATTTTGGTTGATTGTTTTTTTTGCAGGGTCTTTGTACTTGTTAATGGAAATTGACATGAAGCTGAGTGACCGACCGACGCCGGCTGACCCCCCCCCCCACCCCCCCACCCACTCCCCCAACCCCTTCCCCTACACACACACACACACACACAGCTTGGAGATGAAATGATTAACAAATAGTAAAGAGTGGTGACTCTCTCCATTCACAAGGTACACAACTTCAAGTCAGTGCTGCTTTCGCTACCGATTCAGCTAGCACACAGGTAAATAAAAGGTACATTGGAACATTGGAAGTGTCTGAGTTTGTTCCAGTGTACCTTTTATTTACCTGTGTGCTAGCTGAATCGGAAGCGTAAGTAGCACTGACTTGAAGTTGTGTACCCTGTGAATGGAGAGAGTTACCACTCTTTACTACTTGTTAAATGGTCATTACAGTGCAAATTTTCTTTCCTGAACATGGTGTCAGCTGATGTTCATATCATGGTTCAGTGTGCTGCTTTCTGGTTTGACACACTTTCTCACTGACGGAAATTTCTGGAATTCTGGAACATGGGATCAACCACTAACGGGGTCATATGAGGAAATCTTACCAAATTGCAAGAAATTCCGTTTTCATCTTAAGTTACAGTTTTAGAGTTATGCATGCGTGTGAATGACTAGTGCGAAAGCGCTTTGATTTGTCCCTGCACACGATTCAGCGCTATATAAATACCATTATTATTATGATTATTAACTTCTTGTTAGTTCTCTTCGTTGAAAAACAAAGTTCGACAATCATATCATCGCTCGATTATCTGAAAACATTAAAAGGGGGGGACTACCCATATATCCTCAGGTCTGTATTAACAACATTATAAAAACAACAGCAGCAAGTAAAAGAAAAAAACAGAGAAGAAAAGAAGAATAAGAAAGAAACAAAAAAGATGAAATAGAGAAGGAGGAGGAGGATAGATTTGTGTGTATTTGTGCGCACCTCCGACGTGATTACTATCGCAACTGTTGTTGGTAATGCTAATGCTGCTGCTGCTGCTAAGCATTATCATCATCAACGGCGTTATCGTCATCATCATAATCATCATTAACAACTTAGTCATGATCATGACATCATTTCGTTTGTGTGTTGCAGGTAAAAAAAAAAAAAAAAAAAAGTAGAATCCCACCCACCCCACTCACTGCCTTCCATCTTTACTTCCCCTCCCCCACCCTCCTACTCCCTGCCACCCCCACCCCCTTCCCCTCCCCCACTCTCCTCCTCCTCCTCCTGTCACCATGACGACGACGATGAAGGAGACAGTCGTCTTCTGCGTGGGCTTTGTGGGGCTGTTGTGGCGGACGGTGATGACGATAGCGATGATGGCGTGGTGGAGACTGACGACAAAGGGACGTAACAGCCTGAGACAGCTGATGAACAGCGTTCTGGCGGAGACAGCTCTGAAGGAAGAGGACTACGTTGATAGTGTTTTCAGGTGCTGTGCTGTGGTGTGGGGGTTGTGTGGGGGTGGTGTGGAGTGTGGTGTGGGGTGATGTGGTATGGTGTGAGGCGTGGTGTGGGGTGGGGTGGTGTGGTGTTGTGTGTGGGTAGTGTGGGGTGATGTTTATATGGTGTGAGGTGTGATGAGGTATGGTGTGGGATGGTGTGGGGTGGTATGGTGTGGTGTGAGGTGTGGTGTGGTGTGGTATGGTGTGAGGTGTGATGTGGTGTGAGGTGTGGTGTGGTGTGGGGTGTGGTGTGGGGTGGTGTGGTATGGTGTGAGGTGTGGTGTGGTGTGTGGTGTGGTGTGGTGTGGTGTGGTGTGGGGTGGGGTGGGGTGGTGTGAGGTGTGGGGTGGGGTGGTGTGGTATGGTGTGAGGTGTGGTGTGGGGTGGTGTGGTATGGTGTGAGGTGTGGTGTGGTGTGTGGTGTGAGGTGTGGTGTGGGGTGGTGTGGTGTGGTGTGGTGTGAGGGTAGTGTGGGGTGATGTGGTTTGGTGTGAGGTGTGGTGTGGTATGGTGTGAGGTGTGGTGTGGTGTGGTGTGGGGTGGTGTGGTGTGGTGTGAGGTGTGGTGTGGTTTGGTGTGGTGTGAGGTGTGGTGTGGTGTGGGGTGGTGTGGTGTGGTGTGAGGGTAGTGTGGGGTGATGTGGTTTGGTGTGAGATGTGGTGTGGTGTGGGGTGGGGTGGTATGGTGTGAGGTGTGGTGTGGTTTGAGGTGTGGGGTGGTGTGGGGTGGTGTGGGGTGGTGTGAGGTGTGGTGTGAGGTGTGGTGTGGTGTGAGGTGTGGTGTGGTGTGGTGTGGTGTGGTGTGGTGTGGTGTGGTGTGGGGTGGTGTGAGGTGTGGTGTGAGGTGTGGTGTGGTGTGGTGTGGTATGGTGTGGTGTGAGGTGTGGTGTGGGGTGGTGAGGTGTCGTGTGGTGTGGGATGGTGTGTGTGTGTGTGGGGGGTTGTATGGTGTGTGGGGTGAGGTGGTATGGTGTGAGGTGTGGTGTGGTGTGGTGTGGTGTGGTATGGTGTGAGGTGTGGTGTGGTGTGGCGTGGTATGGTGTTCTGTGGTGTGGTGTGGCGTGGTGTGGTGTGATGTGATGTGCTGTGCCGTGCTGGATTGTGGTGTGGTGTAGTGTGGTGCGGATGGTGTGTGGTGTGGTTTGTTGGATTGTGGTGTGGTGTGTGTACTGTGGTGTGGTGTGCTGTAGTGTGCTGGGTTTTAGTGTGGTGTGGTGTGGTGTGGTGTGGTGTGGTGTATTGGATTCGCTAATGTATTACAGGTGCCTTATGGTTTGGACTGGATTAGACTTGCTGTACTGTACTGTACTGTTACTGCGCTGAGCTGTACTGTTATATACTGTGCCGTGCTTTGCTGCTTTCTACTATGATGTGCTATACTGGATTATGTCACCCGAGTATGCTGTGTATGGAAGCTCGTCAGTGCTCAACCGCGTGTAAATGCCATTCAGTTACTACTACTACTACTACTACTACTACTACTACTACAACATCGTGTTCTTACTACTACTACTACTACTACTACTACTACTACTACTACTACTACGTGTTCTTACTACTACTACTACTACTACTACTTGTTCTTACTAAACTACTACTACTACTACTACTACTTGTTCTTACTACTACTACTACTACTACTACTACTACTACTTGTTCTTACTAAACTACTACTACTACTTGTTCTTACTATACTACTACTACTACTACTACTACTACTACTACTACTACTACTACTACTTCGTGTTCTTACTACTACTACTACTACTACTACTACTACTACTACTACTACTACTACTACTACTTGTTCTTACTAAACAACAACTACTACTACTACTACTATTACTACTACTACTTGTTCTTGCTAAACTACTACTACTACTACTACTACTACTACTACTACTACTACTACTTCTTCTTCGTGTTCTTACTACTACTACTAGTGGCAAGTGGCAAGACAAGACCCCTGACACAGAGGTGCTCGCAAAAGCCACCCTTCCCAGCATCTTCACCATCCTGATGCAGTCCCAGCTTCGCTGGGCTGGACACGTGGCGCGCATGCCAGACCATCGGCTGCCCAAAAGGCTCTTCTATGGCGAGCTGCAACAAGGGAAGAGATCACACGGAGGTCAGAAGAAGCGCTTCAGAGATACTCTGAAAGTCTCTCTGAAAGCGTTTGATATCAACCCTGACTCCTGGGAGGAATCTGCAGTGGACCGTGACAAATGGCGCGCTGCTGTGCACAAAGGCGCCAGGTTGTGCGAGGCCAGCAGGACTGCTGCAGCTGTTGAGAAGAGGCAGGCCAGAAAGTCACGGGCAAACAAGCTCCCTGACAATGATATGCCTGTCTTTGAACATTTCGTGCGCAGATTGGACTACTCAGCCATCTGCGCACTCACAGATAGATTCATGAGCATCCTTCCCCCCACCCCACCACCACCCTCCCCCCATCCCCCATCCCCCATCTGGATGACAACGATGGTCATCATCGATCTCGATGGACACACCACCACCACTACTACTACTACTACTACTACTTGTTCTTTTTCTTCTCCTTCTTCCTCTTCTTCTTCTAAGAAATCTTTATTTCTTATTTTGTATAATGTTATTGATGATATAATATTTTATGTCTGTTCTCTCACTGTCATCAGGCCTATTGTAAAACGTATGGTTGTAATTATTACACGACACCTCGGCGTTTTAAAAGTAGTTTGTGTCTTTCATGTGTTAACATGAAGCCTCAAACTGAAAAAAAAAAAGCGTAGCAAACACACACCACAAATGAATTTCTCTTACTGGAAATGATACAGCTGTCTATATCCTCCATCCCACTGACAAACGTTAAGATGGTGTCAGCCCTCATACGGCCTTAGTGGTCAGCTGGGCAATAAACAACATGATTTAATTTGATTTCATTTGACTTGACTAACAACAAAAAAAACACGTTCCCCCTTTCTCTACAGCTTCGCCCATGTCAAGAACGTGTTCCACGCAGACTATGTGGAGTTGTGGCGCCAAGCGCGTATGCACGGCCCCGCCCCGAACCCAGTGGTTGTCACGCTGACAGGGCATCGCCAGCCACTGCTGACGGCGATGAAGGCTGGGCGCCCACTGGTAAGGGAACTCTCTACCTCGCTTCTTGGTATGTCTCCCTGCAGTGGTGGAAATCGAGGCAGCCGCAGATGGAGTGGTAGTAGTGACGGTGGTGGTGGTGATGATGACGGTAGAAGTAGTAGTAGTAGTAGTAGTAGTAGTAGTAGCAGCAGCAGTAGTAAGTCTTGTTACCAACAGGAGCAGTAGCAGTAGTAGCAGTAATAGTATCAGCTACAGTAGCAGCGTTAAATGTTGGTATAGTAGTAGCGGCAGCAGTAGTGGTAATAACTGCAGCAGCAGCAGCAACAGTAGTAGTAGTAGTAGTAGTAGCAGCAGCAGCAACAACAGCAGCAGTAGAAGTAATAGTAGTCGCAGCAGCAGTGGTTGTATTTGCAGTAGAAGTAGTAGTAGAAGTAGTAGCAGTAGCAGCAGCAACAGCAGCAGTAGAAGTAATAGTAGTCGCAGCAGCAGTGGTTGTATTTGCAGTAGAAGCAGTAGTAGTAGTAGCAGCAGCAACAGCAGCAGTAGCAGCAGTAGAAGCAGAAGTAATAGCAGCAGCAGCAGCAGCAGCAGCAGTAGTAGTAGTAGTAGTAGTAGTAGTAGTAGTAGCAGTAGCGGTAGCAGCAGTAGAAGTAATATTAGTAGCAACAGCAGTAGTTCTAGTAGCGGTAACAGCAGTAGCAGCAACAAGAGTCAGAAGTTGTCATTGTAATGAGCAGCAGCATTACCATAGCAACAGCTTTTACCACCACCACCACCACCACCACCACCATCACCCTCCTCCTCATCACCATCATCACCACCGCCGTTGTCTTCGTCGTCGCTATCATCACTATCGTCGTGGTGGTCATCATCATCTTCTTCGTCGTCGTCGATATCATCATTGTCACTGTCGTCGTCGTCTTCGTCATAATCATCATCATCATCATAAAAATCACCATCATCAGCACCATCACACAAACGCACACACAAAAACACACATGCGCCCACACCCAAAGTTACACACAAACGCACAAGCGCACGCGCAAACACACACACACACACACACACACATGCACGAAATCTTCAAAACAATCCTGTGGAGTTATCGTCTACATCTTCACTAACGTCACCATCACTATCATGATCGTACATTGTCGTTGATCCTTCTTTCTCTTCATTTTTTCCCTCTCTCTCTCTTTTTTTTTTTTTTTCTTCTAAGATTTGTTTTGGGAAAAGACAAGTAATCAATCCTGATGGCAAAGGAACTATTTTTCGTAAAAAAAAAAAAAAATAAATAAAAAAAAAATAACGGGACTTCCCACGCTTTCTCACACATTGCGATAACGCACGGGGGCTCCCTCTCCACCACCCCACCCTCTCTCCCGCCCCCTCTTTCTCGCAAAGTTGCAGAAACGTGGCAGGGGAACTAAGCACGCCTTCTCGGAAAGTAAGAGAAAGCGAGTGCGGGTTGCCTCCCGCGTTTTCTCTCAAGGTGTGGGAAAGCGTGGGTCTGCGACGAAATAAGCGTGAAGGCTACCCCCCCCCCACCTCACCTCCCCCCCGTCCGCCACCCCCACCTCCACCCACCCCGCCCCCCTTCCGTCCCGATCCTTTACTCCCCTTCCCCCATT
>NC_134889.1:16843523-16846023 GCF_041734735.1 Babylonia areolata | reverse complement strand
GAGAGAGGACCAGCGGGCTTTAGAGTGGATGAGGTGGAGAAATGGCTTCAGAGGTTCAAACAGGGTTAGGTTCACCAGTCCATTCGCTGTTTTGGAGCTTTTTCGGTTTTCTCGTTCTCTGTTGGTTTTTTTTTTCTTTTTTTTTCTGTGTCTGTTTTGTGATTATCGCTCTATCTTTTGTTTGTCTGAATCTGTCTTTCTTTTGTTTTCTGTTTCTCCCCATATCCTGTTGTTTTTTTTTTGTGTTTTTTTGTTTTTGTTTTTATCTGGGGTGGTGGGGGATAGTGTTACTTAGTAGTGGTGATGGTGGAGGAGTCTATAGTTTTCCTTCGGTCTTTTCTCGGTTTTTCGTTTCCGTGTGTGTGTGTGTGTGTGTGTGTGTGTGTGTGTGTGTGTGTGTGTGCGCGTCTGGGCCTGTGTCTCGGTGTGTGTGTGTTGTTTGTGTCTGTGTGAATGTGCGTGTGTGTGTGTGTGTGTGTGTGTGTGTGAGTGTGTATGTGCGTGCCTCTGTGTGTGTGTGTGTGTGTGTGTGTACCTCTCTCTCTCTCTCTCTCTCTCTCTCTCTATATATATATATATATATATATATATTTTTTTTTTTTTTTTTTTTTTTTTTTTTTTACCAAGCAAAAGTCTTTTTCCCATGATCATCTTCGGAAAGTCTAGTAATTACCTTCTGTGAAGTTTCCTCTCACTTCCTTCTGTTATTACATATTTCAGCGTTTTCGTCCAAAACCCTCGTTGGTGAGCTCGGCAAAGGGGTATAACTTTTCATGGGAGAAAAGGGAAGGGAGAGAATGTGACCTGCTGTATCTGATACTGCGCAGTACCGAGACTGACCAGCAGAACGATCAAGCAATGTTGAAACAGGTAGCGAGTAGTTAATAACAGTAACTGTGTTTATATGATGCGCTTTCAAAAAGAAACAGGTCAGTTTTACCTGCGGTGTGCAGTCTTTCGGAATAATGTGGCCAGCAGAACTATTAAGCAATATTGAAACAGGTAGACGGGCGCAATAGCCGAGTGGTTAAAGCGTTGGACTGTCAAATCTGAGGGTCCCGGGTTCGAATCACGGTAACGGCGCCTGGTGTGTAAAGGGTGGAGATTTTTACGATCTCCCAGGTCAACATATGTGCAGACCTGCTAGTGCCTGAACCCCCTTCGTGTGTATATGCATGCAGAAGATCAAATACGCACGTTAAAGATCCTGTAATCCATGTCAGCGTTCGGTGGGTTATGGAAACAAGAACATACCCAGCATGCACCCCCCCGAAAACGGAGTATGGCTGCCTACATGGCGGGGTAAAAACGGTCATACACGTAAAGGCCCACTCGTGTGTGCATACGAGTGAACGTGGGAGTTGCAGCCCACGAACGCAGAACAAGAAGAAGAACAAGAAGAAACAGGTAGCAAATAATTAATATCAAACTATCAAACTAAATATTTTACTTGTGGTGTGCAGTCTTTCAGAATAATGTGTCCGCCTTTTGAGAAAGATAGTCCCTCCCCCCCCCACTCCCCCGCCCCCCCCTCCCTCCCCCCCCCCCTTTGCTCCTGTCTTTTTCTCACAGTTCCCCCTCTTTTGATTCGTCCGTGAATTTTTGGTTGTTGTTTGTTTTGGTTTTGTTTTTACATACACACGTATGCACCCACGCACAGACATACGTACACACTTACGCATGCACACAGACACACGCACGTATGCACACACACGTAACACACGTACACACAGAGACACACACACACGCACGAAAACTCTCTCTCTCCCTCTCTCTCTCTCTCACATACACAGAGACACAGACACAGACACAGACACACACACAGACACAGACACACACACACACACACACACACACACACACACACAGAGAGAGAGAGAGAGAGAGAGAGAGAGAGAGAGAGAGTTGCAGAACATACAATGACGCAAATGAACAAAACCTGCAAAATATGAACAAGGGAAGTTATTAAGGCGATGCTGGCAACACCTTTCTGATATTGCAACACATTATTTGGTTATAAATGTCAGTTCTTTAACCCTCATGATCATTGCCATTTACAGCCTTGTAAGTAAGGAAGTAAGTAAGTATCATCCACGCTTTTGCAGACTACACTGACAACTCGTAATACATGTTCACGCTGATCTCCAGATGTTTTTTTTTGTTGTTGTTTTTTTTCACATGGTGTCCTGCTTTCCCAGTCTTTCTTTCTTTCTTTCTTTCCCTCTTTTGTTCTTGTTCATTCCTCCCTTCCCTTCCTT
The DNA here is from genome assembly GCF_041734735.1 of Babylonia areolata. Classification (NCBI taxonomy): domain Eukaryota; kingdom Metazoa; phylum Mollusca; class Gastropoda; order Neogastropoda; family Buccinidae; genus Babylonia; species Babylonia areolata. The sequence goes on along the minus strand of NC_134889.1, from coordinate 16,843,765 downwards.
CTCCTCTTTCTTTCCCTATCATTCTTTCTTCTTTCCTTCTTCCCCCCCCCCCCTTCATTCTTTCGTGTGTGTGTTTTTTTCTGATTGCTTGCTTGTTTGTTCGTTTCGAATTTCTTTCCTTATTTCTTTCTTTCTTCTTTCTTTCTTTCTTTCTGTTTGACGATTCAGGCTATGGGTGTGAACTTTCAAACATGTGCTGCAGGCCCCACTAAAGCAAAACTTGCTTGCAGTTTTCTGGCGAA
>NC_134889.1:16828523-16838523 GCF_041734735.1 Babylonia areolata | reverse complement strand
TAAAGGGTTGTTCTGGCAGTTCTGAAGAGGGGTGGTCCTGGCTGTCTGAAGAGGGTTGAAGTCCTGGCTGTCTGAAGAGGGTTGAAGTCCTGGCTGTCTGAAGGGTGGTCCTGGCTGTCTGAAGAGGGGTGAAGTCCTGGCTGTCTGAGAAGAGGTGAAGCCCTGGCTGTTCTGAAGAGGGGTGAAGTCCTGGCTGTCTGAGAAGAGGTGAAGCCCTGGCTGTTCTGAAGAGGGGTGAAGTCCTGGCTGTCTGAGAAGGGGTGGTCCTGGCTGTCTGAGAAGAGGTGAAGCCCTGGCTGTTCTGAAGAGGGGTGAAGTCCTGGCTGTCTGAGAAGAGGTGAAGCCCTGGCTGTTCTGAAGAGGGGTGAAGTCCTGGCTGTCTGAGAAGGGGTGAAGTCCTGGCTGTTCTGAAGAGGGCGAAGTCCTGGCTGTCCGAAGAGGGGTGAAGCCCTGGCTGTCTGAGAAAGGGTGAAGTCCTGGCTGTTTGAAGATTGTGAAGTCGTAGCAGTTCTGAAGAGGGGTGGTCCTAGCTGTCTGAAGAGGGGTGAAGTCCTGGCTGTCTGAGAAGGGTGAAGTCCTGGCTGTCTGAAGAAGGGTGAAGTCCTGGCTGTCTGAGAAGGGTGAAGTCCTGGCTGTCTGAAGAAGGGTGAAGTCCTGGCTGTCTGAAGAAGGGTGAAGTCCTGGCTGTCTGAGAAGGGGTGAAGTCCTGGCTGTCTGAAGAAGGGTGAAGTCCTGGCTGTCTGAAGAAGGGCGAAGTCCTGGCTGTCTGAGAAGGGGTGAAGTCCTGGCTGTCTGAAGAAGGGTGAAGTCCTGGCTGTCTGAAGAAGGGTGAAGTCCTGGCTGTCTGAGAAGGGCGAAGTCCTGGCTGTCTGAGAAGGGGTGGTCCTGGCTGTCTGAGAAGGGCGAAGTCCTGGCTGTCTGAGAAGGGGTGAAGTCCTGGCTGTCTGAAGAAGGGTGAAGTCCTGGCTGTCTGAAGAAGGGTGAAGTCCTGGCTGTCTGAGAAGGGGTGAAGTCCTGGCTGTCTGAGAAGGGGTGAAGTCCTGGCTGTCTGAGAAGGGCGAAGTCCTGGCTGTCTGAAGAAGGGTGAAGTCCTGGCTGTCTGAAGAAGGGTGAAGTCCTAGCTGTTCTTCTGGAGTTCCGGGGGATGGGTGGGGGTGGGGGGGGGGGGTTAGGGGGGATTTCTCTCGCCCCATTCCCTATTTCAGTATCGGAAATATATATGTAACTAAATTATGAAACCCATTAACGAAAAATCGTAGTGGAAAAATATAATGAAATGATGGTTTCCAGAAAGAAATACAGAAAATCACTGGAAATGGGATTTAAGAAAAAAAAGAAGAAGAAAAGTTGTGGAGAATTTATTTGGTTTTCAGTTTCCAACTTCCATTTGGAGTGTGTAAATTAATGTTGTGAGCAGGGGGATGTTTGAGTACGAATCTTCTGATCAATTGACTTTTTTTTCGTTCTGCTGCATCAGTGCATTTGTTGCTTCATTTTGAGGAGAGAGAGAGACAGACAGACAGACAGACAGACAGACAGACAGATAGAGAGACAGAGAACACTGAACACTGAACATTCAGTGTTCAGAGAGACATAGACAGAGACAGACAGAGAGAGAGACACACACACAGAGACAGATACAGAGAGAGACAGACAGACAGACAGACAGACAGACAGACAGACAGAGAGAAACAGAAAGAGAGAGACAGACAGACAGAAAGAGAGAGAGAGACAGAGAGATAGAGAGAGAGAGAAAGACAGATACAGAGAAAGAGAGAGACAAAGCGAAAGACAGAGAAAGAGAAATTCAGAGACAGAGAGACGCAAAGAGAGATAAGAGAGAGAGACATACACAGAGACAGAGAGATAAAGAGGGAGATACAGAGACAGAGACGCAGAGAGAGAGAGAGAGAGAGAGAGAGAGAGAGAGAGAAGCTCTCCAGCCATTCATTCTTCAGCTGCTGTGATAGACATCCTTCATTGGCTGGGAACCATGGAGCTGTGCTCTGGGTGATGTTTCTGGTGCAGCGTCGGTTTGTGGCGGACAGTCTGAACTACAACGAAGTCTGATTCTGGTCTCTTTCGGCCCTCCTTTGCAGTTGTGTCTCTGACTATTGGGCAAGTGTCTCTTCGAGTTCAGAGAGGCCTTCCTGCACTTTCTGCCTTCAGTATGATCGTTCGGACACTACAGCTTTCCACGTGTGTGGGTTGATGCCAAGGGTCTTCAGAACTCTTTTGCAGAAATCTTTTGTAGCGTAGCTGGGAGCTGGGGTCTGCCTTCTGGGCGTTTCCCTGAACCAGCTCTCCCTACAGGAGGTCTCTAGGTATTCGGCTGTCGTCCATTCGCACGACATGTCCGATCCAGCGCATGCGTCTTTGCTTCAGGAGGGTGTAGATGCTGGGGATCCCAGCGCTCTCCAGGACAGTGTTGTTGGAGACTTTGTCCTGCCAGGAGATGTTTGAGATGAGTCCGAGGCAGCGCGTATGGAAGGTAATTAGCTTTCGTTCCTGTCCGGCACTCAGTGTCCAGGTTTCACTGCCGTACAAGAGGGTGCTCACGACTCGAACTTTGTAGACCTGGGCCTTGGTGTGTTCTGTCAGCTTGCTGATGTTCCATGCTCTCTTCGTCGGTCTGGACATGGTGGTAGCAGACTTGCTGTTACGTTTGCATCGCTCGGAGTCGAGAGAGAGCTAGAGAGGGAGTCTGAGATCGTTGAACCCAGGTACACAAAGTATTAGACAACTTCCAGTTCATGTTCAGAGATTGTAATGTTGGGTGGGCAGTCCGCGTCCTGTCCCATGACCTGTGTTTTCTGGAGACTGATGGTGAGTCTGAAATCACGCCAAGCCTCGCTGAGGATGTTCATGAGCTGCTGAAGGTCTTCGGCTGAGTGGGTGGTAACTGCTACATCATCCGCAGAGAGGAAATCATGCAGACATTTCATGTGAACTTTGGATTTCGCTCTTTAGTGTGGAGAAATAGAAGAGCTTTCCGTTTGACATGGTGTGAAGGTAAACGCCCTCTGTGGAAGATCAGGTAGCGTGCTTCATTAGAAGTGCAAAAAAAATCCCGAACAGTGCGGGAGTGAGGACACAGCCTTGCGTTACTCCACTTCGGATGTCGGTTTGAAAGAATCCCCCTCTTTTTGTTCATCTTTCTTTCTTTGTACAAAGCTGTTGTAGGCTCTCAAGGCTTGAGCAATGCCTTGGATTTATGCGTAGGTTAGGCATCAAAGATTTCTGTGAGTAGATGTGGTGTAGCGTATACGGATCAGTCTGCACGCTTTGACACATGCTTTAAACTGAAACTCGTTCTGTATCTCACACGTTCACTCATTTATGTGAATAACTGTCTTTGATTCTTTGTTGTTCTTTACCCCACCATTTAGGCAGCCATATCACACACGGTTCTTCCAATATAAATTCCTGAGCAAATTATTCTTGAAGAGAGCCCGCACCATTTTATAACCTTTGGGAATTTGCCCTCACCTCGAGGTCGGGCCGCAGGCCGGGACATAAGTGTTCTTCAGTCATCTGTTTATCTGTTCTGAATTGTTTGCTGCCCCATCACCTACACCATCTTCACTGGCATTATCTCTGTCACGCCGCCGTTCATTCCCAGTCTTCCCACACACAGCCACACTCGGGTCTTCTTCTTCTTCGTTCGTGGGCTGCAACTCCCAAGTTCACTCGTAAGTACACGAGTGGGTATTTACGTGTATGACCGTTTTTACCATGCCAAATAGACAGCCATACTCCGTTTCCAGGGGATGTGCATGCTGGGTGTGTTCTTGTTTTCATTACTCACCGAACGTTGACATTCGTTACAGGATCTTTAACGTGCGTGTTTGATCTTCTGCTTGCGTATACACACGAAGGGGGTTCAGGCACAAGCAGGTCTGGACATATGCTGACCTGGGAGATCGGAAAAATCTCCACCCTTTACCCACCAGGCGCCGTTACCGAGATTGGAACCCGGGACCATCAGATTGAAAGTCCGACGCTTTGACCGCTCGGCTAATCCGCCCGTCACACTCGGGGTCAGTCCATGGGAGTGTCAGTGTCAGCGTCAGCGTCAGCGGTCCTCATGGGAACAATCGATGTTAGTTCGCCAGGAGGCCACACACCAGAGGGGACCCTGAGTCATTGGTGTTATCTCTGACAGTGTTCAAGTCCCCCCGCCCCCACCCCACCCCTACCCCCATTCCCCTCCTGGCTGTGCCCAATCCCTTTCTTTTTTTTGTTTGAGTTTCATCTTCTCCCTTCCAGTCTGATCTGTGAAGCTTCATCATTGACGTGTTGCCGTTCTGGTGACGTCAGTGAAGCTTTATCATTGACGTGTTGCCGTTTTGGTGACATCAGTGAAGCTTTATCATTGACGTGTTGCCGTTCTGGTGACGTCAGTGAAGTTTTATCATTTACATGTTGCCGTTCTGGTGACGTCAGTCAAGCTTTATCATTGACGTGTTGCCGTTTTGGTGACGTCAGTGAAGCTTTATCATTGACGTGTTGCCGTTCTGGTGACGTCAGTGAAGCTTTATCATTTACATGTTGCCGTTCTGGTGACGTCAGTGAAGCTGTATCATTAACGTGTGGATCTGGTGACGTCAGCGAGGCTTTACAAACGTGTTGTCATTCTGGTGACGTCAGTGAAGTTTTACTAACGTGTTGTCATTCTGGTGACGTCAGTGAAGTTTTACTAACGTGTTGTCATTCTGGTGGCGTCAGTGAAGATTTACTAACGTGTTGTCATTCTGATGACGTCACTTCCCTTCCCAACCCCACTTTTTTCAGATTTACGCGCGTGCGCGTGCGTGTGTGTATACGTGTGGTGTGTGCATGTATGTGTGTGTGTGTGTATGTGGTATATTCCTGCTGACTATTCATTTACTTAAAGCTGCTTAAATGAGTTGTGTGATAGTCACTCGTACCCCTTCACTTGGGGTTGGAAACTGAGTGTGAACAAACCGCTCCGAGTCCTCTGTCTCTTGCCAACCCCCCTCTCTCTCTGTCTCAAAGAAGTGCCTGTAATGTCAACTCAATCGTATATTTATGTAACTGTAGAGGCACATTAACAATGGCCAAATGTAGATAAATGTCATGTGACACAGTTATTCAGTAGCAAGAGAATCAAAGTTGAAACAAAATGGTCGATGTATGCTCCACATTCGAATGATGTCATAGGTTTAAATTATGACGAGCTTATGACGGATGTTTTGACGGGACGTGTGAACCATGCATTGCGTTTTTGTTTGCAACTCAATGTGCGAATGTCAATTATTTTGCATAGAAGGGAAAAGTATATGTTTGTTCCAATGTATAACATTAAAGTGTGTCATTCTATACGTGTGAACAATGTTGTAATCATGTGAATATTTTCCTGTTTTGTGTTATCTGAAACTGAGAAAACAGATCATGGAAAAAGAACAGGTAAAAGTTTTGTTGAAGGAATATATTCTAGTTTCTGCCGTTTTGATGATTTGAACGGAAAATAAATGTACCCCGAAAATTCATACCAGTGTTTTGTTGATTGTTCAGTTATTGCTGTCTTCCAACGCAATTCAGCTTCTGGTCAAAACAAACATCACGTTTGCACTCTACCTAATCGCAATCTTGGAACAAGGACCAAAAAACAAATCTCAAACATAGTGCTTACAGAAACGATATTGCATTGGAACAGTGACATCAAACCATATGTATGCTGTCGACGTTTTAAAAAGTGATTGAAGCTTATTTTTCCTCTTTTTTTTTACGCTTGAGGATGGTGGTGTTCCTGCATGGTTCTGTTGCTCGTCAATGGTATCTGTAGCTGTCATAGACTGAAGAGTGGTAACTCTCTCCATTCACAAGGTACACAACTCCAAGTCAATGCTGCTTACGCTACCGATTCAGCTAGCACACAGGTAAATAAAAGATACATTGGAACAAACCCAGACACTCTCTCAAAAAAGGAAGCGCCGGGCTTGTCCCTATACCGATCATTTGACATGTGCACACAGCAGCAAAGACAGAAGAAATGTGCATTGAAGACTGGCATAGCCTCTTTAGTCCTGAACAAGCCACACAGAACACATGGACAATACAGAACAAACATATAGTTGCCTCGGTGGTTTTTCAGCTGGAAATTAACAAACAATGAGGCCAGGAGATGAAAATGATATGATCAGTATAAGGACAGGCCCGGCGCTTCCTTTTTGAGGAAGTGTCTGGTTTTGTTCCAATGTACCTTTTATTTACCTGTGTACTAGCTGAATCGGGTAGCATAAGCAGCATTGACTTGAAGTCGTGTACCTTGTGAATGGAGAGAGTTACCACTCTTTACTATTTATCATAGAGTGACCTTTGTAATTATTTTTTATTTATTTTTTTTATTTCTTTGTGTTTGTAATCTAGGGCTTCCTAATTAGAGTTTTGTCGTTTGTAGCTTATGTTCTGAGTTGTTTATGTTTTCAGTTGTTTATCCTTTGTGATGTTTGACTTCAGTTATCCGTCCTTTGTGATGAATAACTTCAGTCGTGCGCCCTTTCTAATTTATGGCTTCCGTTGTTAGTGCTTTGTAATTTACGGCTTTCATTGTTTGGGTTCAGTTGTTAGTCTTTCCATTGTTATTTATTTGTGACTTATATTTTACATTGTCCTTTTTCATTTAAGGCTTCCATTGTTTGTCCTTTGTAATTTACAGCTTCCGTTGTTTGTTCTTTGTAATTTACGGCTTCCATTGTTTACCTTCAGTTGTTTGTCTTTTGTCATTTCCGCTTTCCATTATTTGTCGTTTGTGATTTATATAATCCATTGTTTGTCCTTTGTAATTCATAGCCTCATTTGATTGTCCTTCGTAATCTATGGTTTGATTTCTTTGTTCTTTTGTAATCTCTCTTCCATTGTTTATGCTTTGTAATTGACGGCATTCATAGTTTGACCTTTGTAATTTACGGCATCTATATACAAAGCTTTACCTTTGTAATTTACGGGTCCTGAGATTGTCCTTTGTTGCAATCTATGGCTTCAGTTGTTTATCCTTTGTTATATTTCATGGCTTTGGTTATGTGTCCTTTATAATTCATACCTTCATTTTTCTTGTATTATTTTGTGTTTATTTGGTTATCTATGAATTCTGGAGACACACACACACACACACACACACACACACACACACACACACACACACACACACACACACACACAACCAAAAAGGCATTTGAAAATACGCTGAAAGGAAAAAACCAACAACAACACTGATACAGTTACAACCACCAATCTTTATTACTGCCTCATTTTTCTGATATCGAAATAATGAATCAACGTTTGACGGTTATGACTACAAAAAAAGCCCAACAAAACAAACACAAAAAAGAAAGAAAAAAAGACAAAAAAAGGAAAGAAAAAGACACGTGACTGTCTTCTATACTTTCATTAAAATCATACCTGCAGCAGATTGCAAAAAAAAAGAGGAAGTAATCTATTAAAGCATAGAGAAGTTATGAATGAGAGCGTGGAAATGCGAAATCTATAAGAATACAATATGCACATGTATAAATATATACATATATATATATATATATATATATATATATATATGTGTGTGTGTGTGTGTGTGTGTGTGTGTGTGTGTTGACAGGTAGATAGACGAAAATATTTCGATAATCTTTCATCCAGTATGACGCTATAATGCTGCGTTTGTCCGGAAACAAAACAAAACAACAACTATCAAACAAACAAACAAAACAATAAAACAATATTAAAATTTCAAACTTGACTGGAACTGGACAGAGGTAGAGAGAGAGAGAGAGAGAGAGAGAAAAAAAATCACGCCTTCCTTCTCATTTCGCAATAACTCATCCGTTCAAACTATGAATGAAATCGATAAGGCCTGGGTAGGGGTCAAAAAGATAACAATACTCATCTATAATGTCTGTAGATTTTAAACTGACATTCTTGGTGAAAGGCGAAGTTTTTGTGCCTCTTTTATCTTCAAAGTCGCTGGAAAATAAAAACCAAATTGTGCTCTTGATTTTCCAAACATAACCCACAACTACGTTGAAAGGAGGGGGTGGGGTGGGAGGTGGGGTGGGGGGGGGGGGAATGTGGAATAGTAAACAAAAAAAATGTATAAATGTAGGACTATTGAAAAACACATTAATGTTTGTCTTCTCTGAATAACACTTGGGTCAGAGGGTTTTTTTTTGTTTTTTTTTTTTTGTTTTGTTTGTTTTTGTTTTTAGCCTGGCTCTCACAATAGATACAGACACGGGTGCCAGTTCTCTTTTTATTCACGTTATCATTAATTCGAAAAATGAATGAAAGAACGAAAGAATAATAATAAAAATAAGAAGAAGAAAATAGTAAAAGAAGTAGGTGGGTACGGGTCAGAAGGTCATGGATCTGTGTTATTGTTATATTATTATTATTATTATCATTATCATCATCATCATCATCATTATTATAATCATCTGATGTCATCATGGGCTTTCAGATGCCGAGGACTTAGACAGTTGTTTTTGTTTTGTTTTGTTTGTTTTTTTTGGTTTTGTTCTGTTGTTTTTTTGTTGTCTTATGTAATAATTGGCTTTCAATTGCTGAGGACTCGTGTAGTCTTTTTTTTTTGTCTTATATAATCATTGGCTTTCACGTTCTGAGGACTTAAAATAGTGGGGTTTTTCCTTCTTCTATTTACTTTTATTTTGTATTGTACTCCTGCATCTCCAGTTGCACCAGACAGGACGTCTGGACAAACAAGAGTAAGTAAGGGAATCAGTAAGAGTGGACCTGAATAAGTCTGGAATCATTCCCCATGTCATGGACGTTCTCCTCCTCCGGTTCTTATGGTTTGAAACAATTCTATGATGGCTTGAAAAACAAAACCAAAAAACAAACAAACCCACCAACATTTTATGTTGAAATGATTCAACTCTTCAAACTCTCACTTAAAAACAAAACAAAACATTTTATGTTGAAACGATTCAACTCTTCAAAGTCTTACTTTTAACCAGTTGTTGACCATTTCGCAGGAGAACAATCCAAAATCATGCTTGAAAAACAACAAGAGCAAAAGTAAAACAAAATCAAACAAAACAACAACAAAAAAGAAAGAAAACTACATATATTTCGTCATTAATTAAAGAGTTAATCTACCCTTTCCCTGAAGAAAGGCGAGATCCACAGCGCTCTATAATCATTACTGGGTCCCACGTTACCACACCGACATCTGTTTTCTGCTTTCCAAAGATTTCTATCATTTATGAAAAAAAAAGAAAAAAAAGAAACAGCAAAACGATGGGGTTTACCTTCAGGATTGAGGAGGGAGAGGGGGCAGGGGGCCAGGGGGCCAGGGGGGCGGGGGTCAAGGGGGTGGGGGTGGGGGGTGATTAACTTGAAACGACTGTGGGTCGTCCTTTCCTCCTCCTGTCGTCTTGTTTCTATCTCTCTGTCTCTCTACCCGCCAGTCTATTTGTCCCCCCTTACACAAGTGATCTTTCTTTAGCTGTATCTCTCTACCCACCAATCTGTCTCTCCCCCTACCACTATCATTATATCTATCTATAGCCGTATCTCTCTCTACCTACCACTATCTTTCTATCAATAGCCGTATCTAGCTCCCCTTACCACTATCGTTCTATCTCTAGCCGTATCTCTCTCCCCCTACCCCTATCTTTCTATCTATAGCCGTATCTTTCTCCCCCTTCCACTATCTTTCTATCTATAGCCGTATCTCTCTCCCCCTACCGCTATCTTTCTATCTATAGCCGTATCTCTTTCCCCCTACCACTATCTTTCTATCTATAGCCGTATCTCTCTCCCCCTACCACTATCTTTCTATCTCTAGCCGTATCTCTCTCCCCCTTCCACTATCTTTCTATCTATAGCCGTATCTCTCTCCCCCTTCCACTATCTTTCTATCTATAGCCGTATCTCTCTCCCCCTACCACTATCTTTCTATCTCTAGCCGTATCTCTCTCCCCTTCCACTATCTTTCTGTCTATAGCCGTATCTCTCTCCCCCT
>NC_134889.1:16811023-16813523 GCF_041734735.1 Babylonia areolata | reverse complement strand
GGAGGTCAAGAGAGACAGGGATATGTATAGAGAGACAGTGACAGACAGACAGACACAAGGAAGGAGCGATCTGGGGAAAAGGAAATAGAGAATAACAACAGTAATTATATCAATATAAAACAAAACAAAAAAAAAAAAAAAAAAAAAAAGAAAAGAACTAATGATTAGCAGTGGAGAAGATGGCAGGAGGGACGGAGAGACTGGGGCTGGAGCTGGGATGACAGAGGCTGAATTATTCACGCTAGTCCGTGGCCCTTAACCATGGCTCGTGCAGGTCAACAACATCACCTTCATGCACGTGCAGGCGGGGGCGTGGGGGGGGCTAGGGTGGGAGTAGGGGTCGGGGGGGGAGGGGATGTGGGGGCGGGGGTGGGGGTGGGGGTGGGTGGGCGTGGGGGGGGGGGGACCACACAAAAGTATATCGTTCGCAATAGTGTCACCTCCTAACTGATTGGAACTTGGAATACTTTATGTATGTAACTGAATGGCGGGACAAATGATCGTGATTTGAATACTTTATGGATCTGAATAAATCTTTTCGACTCTCTCCCCCCACTCCTCCCCGGCCCCCTCCCCCCCTCTTTACACACACACACACACACCAACGCACACAACCAAAAATGACCGAATCCTTGTGCACTGAACATTCTGGAAACAGTTGCTGTTCTGGTGTCATTCAGCGCCTCAATTGCACACGAACATCGTCATCGTCATCATCATCATTGTTGTAAACACGATTTGATTCTCAAACGCAAGTAAAGGCATTGCAAGCCGAAGCTTATGGTGTGCTCGGAAAACACCGCATGCACACAGGGAACACAAAACAACATCGGCAATATTATCAACAACATCAAATACGAATTAAACACCGGAAAAACTCATCATCGTTCAACCTGGCTTAGGCGATTAAGCTATTATAGTCGTCAGTACGGGGCTTAGTAGGTGGTGTCCCAGTTACGTCAAATCAGAACAGGCACTACTGAGCACCACCGAAGTGACTCAGCAGCAGTGCAGGGTCTCCTCTGGTGTGTCGCCACCTGGCGGGGGGGGGGGGGGGGGGAGGGAGGAGGAGGGGGGGGGGAGGGAGAGACTCGGAATGAGCGGCGTGGAAGTGATGCAACTGAATCGGTGCAAACGATGGAAATGAAATTTTAAAAAATCATCACAGCCATCATCATCACCATCATCATGGGTCTCGGCGTTGCCACTGAATCGGTGCAGATGATGGGAATGCAATAATAATAAAAATAATAAAAAATCAAAAAAATCATCCTCCTCCTCCTCCTCATCCCCATGATCATCATCATCAGTCCCTCAGTTTGGGAATCGTCGGGAAGGGGTGGGACCTGAGGTCTGAAGAGACAGACGACCTCCTCCACGCTGTTCTGCTGACAGCTGTCAAGAGAAGACCCAGGAAGGTCACCCCCTGTCCAGTCCTTGATGACGTCAGACCGGCTCTTGGCGTTGTCACCCGCGTCTCCGTCCTTCCTGACTATTGCCGTCCTCTGCCAAATCATCAGTGTCATCTGCAGTCGGTCCACCCGCTCCAAAACCCTGTGGAGTGTTGGCCTAGAGCTAACGAGTCCGCCAAGGAAGAGAGATAATCTGAGCGCACTGGTTCGGGTCCCGACACAGTCGTCAGTATTTTCTCTCCCTCTACTAGACCTTGAGTGCTGGTCTGGACGCTAGTCATTCGGATGGGACGATAAACCAAGGTCCCGTGTGCAATATGCATTTAGCGCACGAAAAAGAACCCACGGCAACAAAACTGTTGTCCCTGGGAAAATTCTGTAGGAAAATCCACTTGATAGGAAAACAAATAAAATTGCAAGCAGGAAAAAAATACCCCCCCCCCCTCCCCCAAGTGGGTCGAGCTCTCAGTGTAGCGACGCGCTCTCCCTGGGGAGAGCAGCCCGAATTTCACACAGAGAAATCAGTTGTGACAAAAACGAGTAATACAACACGATACCCTCTCTCACTCTCTCCTTGCTCAGTGTGACATTTTGTCCGTGACCATTTGTCATCGGTGAGTTCCATGTCTGGAGTGATTTGAATACTGAGCTACTGCTGCTGCCAGCTTGGTGCACGTTATACACGTGTCTGAAGTGACTGACCTTTGGTACTTGAGAAATTGGCATATGATTTTGACATTTTATGTCTCCAAGAGACCAGGACAAGTGCAGACAGACCAATACATTTTGAGAATTTGACAGTATTTCAAAGGAATGAAGGAAGAGGAGTAGCAATCATACTAAACAAAAATCTAAAAACCAAAGTTTCCACCATAAATCTAGAGAAATGGTGCAGCAACTCATGTGAACTAGTGGGGGTGCGTCTTGAAAAACCTGACGGAATTCACAAAAGCATCGTGCTCATCAATGCCTATGTTCACCCAGGAACCTGCACAACAAAAGAGGATTGGGCCTTTTTAGAGGAAATAGAGAACGAATTTTGAGACTCTGTCATTATCTGTGGAGACCTTAATGCAAAATCGAAGTAA
>NC_134889.1:16806023-16808523 GCF_041734735.1 Babylonia areolata | reverse complement strand
GGGTTGACGCACCAATGGGTCACATGTTTTTAAACGGGCGATCGGGGAAAAAAAAGCTCCACCTTTAATTAAGCGACCATTGTACTGTACTGTAATGTACTGTACTGTATTGTGTTGTGTTGTATTGTGTTGTATAAACAGATTTCTCTATGTGAAATTCGGACTGCTCTCCCAAGGGACAGCGCTTCTCAAAACTGCAGCGCCACCCACTGGTATTTTTGGTTTGATTCTTTGTGGTTGCTGTTGTTTCTGTTGGCTTTTTTTTTTCTTTTTTACTGCCTGACTGCAAGTGTGTTTGTTTTCTTATCAAAGTGAATTTTCCTTCATAACTTAGCAAAGGACAACCCTTTTTGCTTCCGTGGGTTCTTTTACGTGCGCTAAATATAAGCTACACAAGTGACCTCGGTTTATCGTTTCGTTCGAAAGACTAGCGTCCAGACAAACACGAAAGGGTCTTAGCGGAGGGGAGGGGGCCAAAGTAGAGGCGAGTGTGGGATTTGAACCAGTGCGCTCATCTACCCTCGCTTCCTGGTCGGCCGCATTACCACTGGGCCGGCACAGCACCACAACATCAGACGTCTACATACCGGAATCAGACGCACGTCTATATACTGGAATCAGACGTCTACCTACCAGAATCGTTCACCTGTTCTACAACGTACCGGGGAGAAGATCTGACAGGGTAACTAACTTCCCCACCCTCCCCCATCTCCTGGTGACCCCCACCTCTCATCTAAGAACACCTCCCCTCCCACCCCCTCTCTCCTATGAATGACCTTCCATCCCAGCCATCAAAAACCTACCCCGTGACTTATAAGGAGTGGATCAAACCTTGTGACAGCTTGAGGCGACTGTATAGCGCGAGCGGCAGCCATTGTACTCCCACTCCCACAAACACTCACACACACACACACATCCTTCCCACACGTACAAACACATTCTCTCTCTCTCTCTCTCTCTCTCTCTCTCTCTCTCTCTCTCTCTCTCATTCTCACTCACTCACCACCCGCCCACACACACACACAAACGGCTCCCCCCCCCAATCCCCCCCCCACCACCACCACATCCCCCCCCCACACGCACACACTCACACAGCTACACGCACTCTCTTTCTCTGTCTCTTTCTTTCTCTCACATCCCCCCTCACACACACACACAGACACACACACACACACACAGACACACACACACACACACACACACACACACACACAGACACACAGACACACACACACACACACACACACTTCTCCGTCCAGAATCCCTAGCTCTTTTCATCTTCAGTACTAAACCAACCCACCCTACCACCCCCCCCCACCCCCCCCAATCCCCCCCCCCCGACAGTGAATAATTGAATAATACATCCTCAAAGAAGACGCCACGTCACCTCACTCCGGACAGCAATATGTCACCTCACCACCCCGTTAGCCGTCATCACACCATCATCATCATCATCATCATCATCACTCACAAGATTAATTAATTAGGCCTGAAAGCCTTCCAGTGACGACCATCGAGGCAGTGACTTAGTGTTAGACGATAAACCGAGGTCCCGTGTGCAGCATGCACTTCGCGCAGAAAAATTCACTTCGATAGGAAAAACAAATAAAACTGCACAGAGGAAAAAAAATACCAAAAAAAAAAAAAATAAAAAAAAGGGTGACGCCATAGTTTGTAGAGCCGGCATTGAGGCTGTGACGTAGGAAACGTGTTCCTGTGTGTGTGTGTGACGTCACTTGACACTCCGACGGGAGGGGGGGGAGCGCGGGGTGTGTGTGTGTGTGTGTGGGGGGAGTAATGTATCCTGACACTCCGGGTGAGGTGTGTGTGAGTGATGTCACTTGACACTCCGGGTGTGTGGTGTGTGTGAGTGATGTCACTTGACACTCCGGGTGTGTGGTGTGTGAGTGATGTCACTTGACACTCCGGGTGTGTGGTGTGTGTGAGTGATGTCACTTGACACTCCGGGTGTGTGGTGTGTGTGAGTGATGTCACCTGACACTCTGGGTATGTGTGATGTGTGAATGATGTCACTTGACACTCCGGGTGTGGGGTGTGTGTGAGTGATGTCACCTGACACTCCGGGTGTGTGGTGTGTGTGAGTGATGTCACTTGACACTCCGGGTGTGTGGTGTGTGTGAGTGATGTCACCTGACACTCTGGGTATGTGTGATGTGTGAATGATGTCACTTGACACTCCGGGTGTGTGGTGTGTGTGAGTGATGTCACCTGACACTCTGGGTGTGTGGTGTGTGTGAGTGATGTCACCTGATACTCCGGGTGTGTGGTGTGTGTGAGTGATGTCACTTGACACTCCGGGTGTGTGGTGTGTGAGTGATGTCACCTGATACTCCGGGTGTGTGGTGTGTGTGAGTGATGTCACCTGACACTCTGGGTATGTGTGATGTGTGAGTGATGTCACTTGACACTCCGGGTGTGTGTGGTGTGTGAGTGATGTCACCTGACACTCCGGGTGTGTGGGGTGTGTGTGTGATGTCAC
>NC_134889.1:16798523-16803523 GCF_041734735.1 Babylonia areolata | reverse complement strand
ACGAAACTGAGCGCTCGCTGGTATTGACAATGATGTTGATTCCCATTGCTCTTTTGAGTCGGAGAAAAACAGGAAGCATGACTACCACACGATAGCTGTTACAGGACGGAAGCATTAGAAAACAGGAGAAAAAAAAACCCACAGCGAACGGTAATACTCAGTTTGACATGCTATACAATGGTATGAATCGCGAATGCAATATTGACATGTTGTATTGTATTGTATTGTTTTGTATTGTACTTTTTCACACAAAAGTTCTCTCTGTGAGAAATTCGGGCTCCTTTTCCAGGTGAAAGCGAGTCCCAAAAGTATGTGCACAGTGAGAGAAAAAGGGAGAGAGAGAGAGAGAGAGAGAGAGAGAGAGAGAGAGAGAGAGAGAGAGAGAGAGAGAGAGAGAGAGAGACTATTTGTGCCACAAAAAACACAAAAGCACACACACACACACACACACAAAACCCCCACTAATGTTGCCATGGGTTCTTTATCCGTACGCGAAGTGCGTGCTGCATACGGAGACCTCAGTTCACCGAATGACTATACGCTCAGTTCTGATTTTTTTTTTTTTAAATCCCACTTGAAAGAAAAGAACGAAACCGAGATTCCAACCAAAACCCTCACGGAACTGCATTGACTTCTTCTTCTTCTGTGTTCACTCCTATGCACACGAGTGGGCTTTTACGTGTATGACCGTTTTTACCCCGCCATGTAGGCAGCCATACTCCGTTTTCGGGGGTGTGCATGCTGGGTATGTTCTTGTTTCCATAACCCACCGAACGCTGACATGGATTACAGGATCTTTAACGTGCGTATTTGATCTTCTGCTTGCGTATACACACGAAGGGGGTTCAGGCACTAGCAGGTCTGCACATATGTTGACCTGGGCGATCGTAAAAATCTCCACCCTTTACCCACCAGGCGCCGTCACCGTGATTCGAACCCGGGACCCTCAGATTGACAGTCCAACGCTTTAACCACTCGGCTATTGCGCCCGTCACTGCATTGACAAGATAAGTAGTGTCTTGACCATCCTGGGCTGACCCATCAGTGAGAGATGACGGTCCACAATGAGAACCAACACTGACCACAGGATGCGGGCACGAGCATCGTGTGTTGCGCGCGTTAAAGATCCTGTAATCCATGTCAGCGTTCGGTGGGTTATGGAAACAAGAACATACCCAGCATGCACACCCCCGAAAGCGGAGTATGGCTGCCTACATGGCGGGGGTAAAAACGGTCATACACGTAAAAAGCCCACTCGCGTATATACGAGTGAACGTGAGTGAGTTGAAGCCCACGAACGCAGAAGAAGAAGAAGAAGAAGTGTGTTGCGTGCGTGTGTTCCTGTCTGAGCCGTGGTGGTTGTGTGCGGGTTGGTAGGGGGTGGTGGGTGGGTGGTAGGGGGTGGGTGTGGAGGTGGAGGTAGGACGAAGACCAAGGTGCCAAAGTCCAGGGAGCCTCGGACTGTTTGTGTGGGTGGGGAGAGTCTGGCACCACTGGTGTTAAATGGATCCAGAGACCACCGCCTCCATACAGGACATCGTAACTCTGTCTGTCTGTCTGTCTGTCGCTCTCTCTCTCACTGTGTGTGTGTGTGTGTGTGTGTGTGTGTGTGTGTGTGTGTGTGTGTGTGTGTGTGTCTCTGTCTGTCTGTCTGTCTGTCTTTCTGTCTTTCTGTCTCTTTCTCTCTCTGTCTCTGTCTGTCTGTCCGTCTCTCTGTCTCTGTCTCTCTCTCTCTCACTGAAGCAGGGAGATATTAACTATGTGTGTGTGTGTGTGTGTGTGTGTGTGTGTGTGTGTGTGTGTGTGTGTGTGTGTGTGTGTGTGTGTGTTCGGGTGGAGGCTTGGGTACGTACGTTTGTCGGTTGAGGGTTCGGCCTTGGTGTCTGTGCGAATACGTATTGTTTATGTGCGTTCTCTCTCTCTCTCTCTGTCTCTGTCTCTATCTCTCTTCTTTTCTCTTTCTGTCTATCTCTCTGTCTCTCTGTGTCTCTCTGTCTATCTGTCTATCTCTCTGTATCTGTCTCTGTCTCTCTCTCTTCTCTTCTCTCTCTGTCTATCTCTCTCTGTCTCTTTCTTCTCTTCTCTCTCTGTCTCTCTGTCTCTCTCTCTTCTCTTCTCTCTCTCTCTCTCTCTCTCTCTCTCTCTCTCTCTCTCTCTCTCTCTCTCCACGCACATTTGTGGGTGCCCTGTTGTTGCTGATTTTTTTTTTTTTAATCTTGTCTACACAGACCTAACTTGGGGTTTGCCAGATCGCCGTGTTAGGTTTGTGCGCGATCCCCTTGTGTGTGTGTGTGTGTGTGTGTGTGTGTCTTTGTTTTGTATGATACAGCAAAAGCTGTGTAGTGTATAATTATGGACGAGTCCGCACGCTTTGAAAACCTTGAAACTGAAACTTAAGTGGAATCCTTGACTGTCTCACATATTTTCACTCACTTCTTTTGTTTCTTCCCCTGCATACACACAAATCGGTGTACTTCTTCGACTTAACACACACACACACACACACACACACACACACACACAAGTGACAGCAAGATAAGGAAGAGAGAGAGAGGGGGGGGGGGGTGGCGGAGGGTGGAGGATGTGGGTGGTGGGGCTGGGGGGGAGGACATATATATATATATATATATATAGAGAGAGAGAGAGAGAGAGAGAGAGAGAGAGAGAGAGAGTAAAAGAAGCATAAAAAGAACTCGGACTGAAAATGACGTCAAGTATGACACAATAACATTTTGCGTCACGTACTACTTTGACGTAGTTACACTAATTAGTCTCTGAGCAAGGTTCGAGACCGAAAATTTTGTTCTTGTGCGAAAGGCTTGTTGTGTGTGTGTGTGTGTGTGTGTGTGTGTGTGTGTGTGTGTATATATATATATATAAATAAATATATACATATATATATATAACTCGGACAGAAAATGACGTCAAGTATGACACAATAACATTTTGCGTCACGTACTACTTTGACGTAGTTACACTAATTAGACTCTGAGCAAGGTTCGAGACCGAAAATTTTGTTCATATGCGAAAGGCTTGTTGTTTGTGTATGTATATATATATATATATATAGAGAGAGAGAGAGAGAGAGAGAGAGAGATGCAAAAGATGGGGCAGGTGTAAAATGGGGCTAATTACGTCGTTTATGTTCCCAAAGACTTTGGCTGAAAGCCAAATGAGATCTGACAATGGGTTCTACGTTTAGCTGGGGGAGGGGGGGGGCGGGAGTGGTGGGGGGGGGGTTAGAAAAAGGAGGGAAGGGTGGGGTGGGGGTGGCAATTAACAGGAGACTGATCGGAGCAATAATCATATCGGTCCTGTGAGCGAAAAACAGGCTTCACGATTGGTGATGGAACCCGTACAAACACGTGAGTTTTCTTCCTCAGGGCATGAGACAGTGATGCTGGGTTTTTACAGGGGCAAACAGCGCTGTGTGTGTGTGTGTGTGTGTGTGTGTGTGTGTGTGTGTGTGTGTGTGTGTGTGTGTGTGTGTGTGTGTGTGTGTGTTTGTGTGTGTAGATTCAAAGATTCAAAGAAATTTAATCCTTTTGCTCCTTTTGGGGTGTGGAGGATACAATAACGATACATAGGCTACTCATTGAATTGAGTCCAACGATGTCTCCAAAACACGCTAAAACGCACACCCACGCACGCACACATACACAGACACACACACACACACGTGCGCGCAAATGATAATGATTTGCAACAAAATAAATCAAACTTGAACATACTGACAAGGACGATGTTCGCTTCGTTTTTTTTTTTTTTTTTTTTCGATGATGATGAATGATGATGGGGATGATGATGAATATGCTGCTATAGGGGGTCCACTACCGTTTAGGACAACCTAACAAACTCTAATCCTAAATGTATCCCGTCGTCAACCAGTACTGAGAGATACAGACACCTGCAGTGATGGTCAGGACATGTGCGCAGCCAACCCTGCCAAAAGCTGCATCATCCATGAAGTAGATGACCCTTACCTGTGTGGTCCCAGCAGCGCAAGAGCCGAGTCACTGGTTAAAGCGTTGTACTTTCAATCTAAAGGTCCCGAGTTCGAATCTCGGTAACGGCGCCTGGCGGGTACAGGGTGGAGATTGTTGCCGAAATCCCAGGTAAAACAAATGTGCAGACCTGCTTAGTGCCTGAACCCTCTTCGTGTGTATACGCACGCAGAAGATCATATACCGCACGTTAAAGGTCCTGTAATCCGTGTCAGCGCTCGGTGGGTTATGGGAAAGAAGAAATACCATGCATGCACTCCCCGAAAACGGAGTATGGCTGCCTACATGGCGGGGTAGATAAACAAAACGGTCAAACATGTAAAATGTTGCATGTCTGTCTGAGTGTAATAATAATAATAATAATAATAATAAAATGCAGGCTTATATAGCACAATACCCCCATCTCAGATGGAGGTCACCGCGCTTTTCAATAGAATATATAAATTTAAGACTGTGTCGTAAGATATGTACAAAGTCAACACAGTTTCACATGACAATGGCTAAAATATACATATGTAAGACTAAGCCAATATATACATATGTAAGACTAAGTGACATAAAAAAAAGAAAAAGATGTAAATCGACACAGGCGCCATCACAGTCTCAAATCACACAGGTGCAAATCACAGCAAAACAAAGCACATCACATTCACCATTGTTAAAAATAAACACCTGGGAACCAGGTATCACGAAAAACACACCAAAATCATCACAGATGCGTACAGATCAACACAAAGAGCACATCCAGCAACAAAAACCACAGCAAGCATATGCAGATGGAAAAACTTCAGTGAGAAACGTACAGTTTGAAAAGATATGTTTTGAGTGCTCTCTTGAATGCCGGTGTTTGGGGTGTAACGGAGGTGAGAGGGCATGCCTTGAAATCTGACTGAATGACACAGGAACGAATGGAGCGCCCAGTGGCAGCCGTCATTGTGGTTCTTAACTTTTGTTTGAAGTCTCTGCGTTTTTCAGACAACCCGTGGTTCTAAACTT
>NC_134889.1:16766023-16793523 GCF_041734735.1 Babylonia areolata | reverse complement strand
CACACACACACACACACACACACACACAAGAATGGCCGTGACATGAAAAAAACAGAGGAGTTCTTTTACATGGAAAATTATGGTGAAGAAGGAGAGAATGATAATCGAAGAGAAAGAGGAGCACGTAAAATGAGACAGACAAACTTTCAGAAACGGACATGCAGAGAGACAATAGGCTGATAGCGATAGACAGACAGACATAATTATACTCAGATACACACGGACAGACAGACAGGCAGACAGCCAGCCATAATTATACTCAGATCCACACGGACAGAGAGACAGACAGCCATAATTATACTCAGATACACACGGACAGAGAGACAGACACAGAGAGAGAGAGACATAATTATGCTCAGATACACACGGACAGACACAGACAGAGACACAGACAGAGAGACAGACAGACAGACAGCCATCATCATACTCAGATACACACGGACAGAGAGACAGACAGACAGACAGACAGCCATCATCATACTCAGATACACACGGACAGAGAGACAGACAGACAGACAGACAGCCATCATCATACTCAGATACACACGGACAGAGAGACAGACAGACAGACAGACAGCCATCATCATACTCAGATACACACGGACAGAGAGACAGACAGACAGACAGACAGCCATCATCATACTCAGATACACACGGACAGAGAGACAGACAGACAGACAGACAGCCATCATCATACTCAGATACACACGGACAGAGAGACAGACAGACAGACAGACAGCCATCATCATACTCAGATACACACGGACAGAGAGACAGACAGACAGACAGCCAGCCATAATTATACTCAGATACACACGGACAGAGACACAGACAGACAGACAGACAGCCATAATCATACTCAGATACACACGGACAGAGAGACAGACAGACAGACATAATTATACTCAGATACACACGGACAGAGAGACAGACAGCCATAATTATACTCAGATACACACGGACAGAGAGACAGACAAACAGACAGACAGACAGACAGCCATAATTATACTCAGATACACACGGACAGAGAGACAGACAAAAAGACAGACAGACAGCCATAATTATACTCAGATACACACGGACAGAGAGACAGACAAACAGACAGACAGACAGACAGCCATAATTATACTCAGATACAAGCGGACAGAGAGACAGACAAAAAGACAGACAGACAGCCATAATTATACTCAGATACACACGGACAGAGAGACAGACAAACAGACAGACAGACAGACAGCCATAATTATACTCAGATACACACGAACAGAGAGACAGACAAACAGACAGACAGACAGACAGCCATAATTATGCTCAGATACACACGGACAGAGAGATAGATAGACAGACAGACAGACAGACATAATTATACTCAGATACACACGTACAGAGAGACAGACAGACAGAGAGAGAGAGACATAATTATGCTCAGATACACACGGACAGACACAGACAGAGACACAGACAGAGAGACAGACAGACAGACAGCCATCATCATACTCAGATACACACGGACAGAGAGACAGACAGACAGAGAGATAGACAGACATAATTATACTCAGATACACACGGACAGAGAGACAGACAGAGAGACAGACATAATTATACTCAGATACACACGGACAGAGAGACAGACAGACAGAGAGACAGACAGACAGCCATAATTATACTCATACACACGGACAGAGAGACAGACAGACAGACAGCCAGCCATAACTATACTCAGGTACACGTAGACAGAGACACAGACAGACAGACAGACAGACAGACAGACGGCCATAACTATACTAAGATACACACGGACAAAGACACAGACAGACAGACAGAGACACAGACAGACAGACACATGGATAGAGAAGGACACAGACTGACACAGAGACAGACAAATTATGGAGACAGATGGTCAGACACCTAGAAACACACGGATAGATAGATAGAGTGAGTGAGTGAGTGAGAGAGAGAGAGAGTGTGTGTGTGTGTATGTGTGTGTACATGTGTGTGTGCGTGTGAGTTAAAAACACATAATATACAGATAAAGTGATATGGGGAGAAAAAAAACCTAGAACGAGACAGCAGCACAGAGAGAGGCAGAGACACACAGAGAGAGAGAGACAGACAGACAGACAGAGACAGAGATGGAGACAGAGATGGAGACAGAGAGAGATACAGAGAGAGAGAGACGGACAGACAGAGAGACAGACAGAGACAGAGAGAGACAGAGGGACAGACAGACAGAGACGCACACAGAAATGGAGGAGAACTCGAGTTAAGACAGAGAACAGTGAGCAAAGCCACGGGCCCTGCATTAGAGTAAACTGACCCTTGTGCACGCCATTAGAACCCACTGACTTTCCTCCCCACAGTTCCCGCCGTGCTGCTTTATCGCCACCAGATTATGGTTGTCGTAATCTGGGGGATCTTTCCTTTTGTTTTAATTCCTCCAGTTTATGGTTGTCGCAATCCCCGGCTTATCCTACGCCCAGCATGCAGGAGAAAAAACAAAACAAAACAACTATTGATCATTGCTGTTTGTTTCTCACTGTTCCTGAGGCATATTTCGCGAGCGAGTGTGTGTGTGTGTGTGTGTGTGTGTGTGTGTGTGTGTGTGTGTGTAATCTGTCTCTTTTTGTCTGGTCTGGTCTTGGTCTGGTCTGTCTGTCTGTCTGTCTGTCTGTCTCTCTCTCTCTCTAATGTCAAACTTAGTTTTCAAAATGACGTTTCGGGGGAATTTCTTTTTTGCAAAATGGTGTCTTCAACAACAACAACAACGATCAGAACAACAAAACCAGTAGTAATAATAATCAATAACAGTCATCATACTGCTACAACTACTACTGCTGCTGCTGCTACCACCACCACCACCACCACTACTACTACTACTCCTATAATAATAATGGTGGTGGTGGTGGTGGTGTGTCCATCGAGATCGATGATGACCATCGTTGTCATCCAGATGGGGGATGGGGGATGGGGGGAGGGTGGTGGTGGGGTGGGGGGAAGGATGCTCATGAATCTATCTGTGAGTGCGCAGATGGCTGAATAGTCCAATCTGCGCACGAAATGTTCGCTAACAGTTGGGGCAGACAAAGACAGGCATAATAATAATCATAATAATAACAACAATAACAACAACAACAACAATAATAATCACTGCTATGAAACAAAAAGCTGACTCTTTTCTGCACAATGATATAGACCACAGCTCTCATACACTTTACTGTCCAATACGGATTGTGAAACAAAAGTGTCTGGAGATATTGTCAGCACGAATCGCTCGTGTCACGTGGTCCCGCGTCATACGCAACATTTATGGCAGGGAGTCACCTGCGATCAAACCTCCGAACAAGGAGAAATCACAAACCCAAGGACCCCCCTCTTTGTAATGTCAGAACGAATATTCCAACCCCAGACAAACAACCAAGACCTCACCCCTCTCCAGGCAGCCAGGACTTCACCCATCTTCAGACAGCCAGGACTTCATCCCTCTTCAGACAGCCAGGACATCACCCCTCTTCAGACAGCAGGGACATCGCCCCTCTTCAGACAGCCAGGACATCACCCCTCTTCAGACAGCCAGGACTTCAACCCCTTCAGACAGCCAGGACTTCACCCCTCTTCAGACAGCCAGGACTTCGCCCCTCTTCAGACAGCCAGGACATCACCCCTCTTCAGACAGCCAGGACATCACCCCTCTTCAGACAGCCAGGACTTCACCCCTCTTCAGACAGCCAGGACTTCAACCCCTTCACACAGCCAGGACTTCACCCCTCTTCAGACAGCCAGGGCTTCAACCTTCTTCAGACAGCCAGGACTTCACCCCTCTTCAGACAGCCAGGACTTCAACCCTCTTCAGACAGCCAGGACATCACCCCTCTTCAGAGAGCAGGGACATCACCCCTCTTCAGACAGCCAGGACTTCAACCTTCTTCAGACAGCCAGGACACCACCCCTCTTCAGACAGCCAGGACTTCACCCCTCTTCAGACAGCAAGGACATCACCCCTCCAGACAGCGAGGTCATCGCCCCTCTTCAGACAGCCAGGACATCACCCCTCTTCAGACAGCCAGGACTTCATCTCTCTTCAGACAGCCAGGACATCACCCCTCTTCAGACAGCAAGGGCTTCCACCTTCTTCAGACAGACAGGACTTCAACCCCCTTCAGACAGCCAGGACTTCACCCCTCTTCAGACAGCCAGGACTTCACCCCTCTTCAGACAGCCAGGACTTCAACCCTCTTCAGACAGCCAGGACATCACCCCTCTTCAGACAGCCAGGACATCACCCCTCTTCAGACAGCAGGGACATCACCCCTCTTCAGACAGCCAGGGCTTCAACCTTCTTCAGACAGCCAGGACTTCACCCCTCTTCAGACAGCCAGGACTTCACCCCTCTTCAGACAGCCAGGACTTCAACCTTCTTCAGACAGCCAGGACACCACCCCTCTTCAGATAGCAAGGACATCACCCTTTTCAGACAGCAAGGACATCACCCCTCTTCAGACAGCAAGGACATCACCCCTCTTCAGACAGCCAGGACTTCATCTCTCTTCAGACAGCCAGGACATCACCCCTCTTCAGACAGCCAGGGCTTCCACCTTCTTCAGACAGACAGGACTTCACCTCTCTTCAGACAGTCAGGACTTCAACCCCCTTCAGACAGCCAGGACATCACCCCTCTTCAGACAGCCAGGACTTCAACCCTCTTCAGACAGCCAGGACTTCACCACGCTTCAGACAACCAGGACGCAGAACCCCCTTCAGACAGCCAGGACGCAGACAGCCAGGACGCAGAACCCCAGAAGAACAGTCAGTGTGGTGTTGTGTAGAGTTGTATCGTGTCGTGTCGTGTTGTGCTGTGCTGTGTTGTGCTTTGCTGCGCTGCGCTGTGCCGTATCGTCCTAACAGACCTGTTTGTGTGAAAGTCGGGCTGCTGTCCTCGGGTAAGAGCGTGTCGCCACAGTGCAGCGCCACCTATGTATGTTTGTTTCTTTCCTGTCTGCAGGTGTCTTTCTTTTCCTTTCACTGTCTCTTGCACTGTCTGGGCGTGCACTGTCTCTTGCACTGTCTGGACGTGCACTGTCTCTTGCACTGTCTCTTGCACTCTCTGGGTGTGCACTGTCTCTTGCACTGTCTGGACGTGCACTGTCTCTTGCACTGTCTGGACGTGCACTGTCTCTTGCACTGTCTCTTGCACTGTCTGGGCGTGCACTGTCTCTTGCACTGTCTGGACGTGCACTGTCTCTTGCACTGTCTGGGCGTGCACTGTCTCTTGCACTATCTGGGCGTGCACTGTCTCTTGCACTGTCTCTTGCACTCTCTGGGTGTGCACTGTCTCTTGCACTGTCTGGGCGTGCACTATCTGGGCGTGCACTGTCTCTTGCACTGTCTCTTGCACTGTCTCTTGCACTCTCTAGGTGTGCACTGTCTCTTGCACTGTCTGGGCGTGCACTGTCTCTTGCACTGTCTCTTGCACTGTCTGGACGTGCACTGTCTCTTGCATTGTCTGGACGTGCACTGTCTCTAGAACTGTCTCTTGCACTGTCTGGGCGTGCACTGTCTCTTGCACTCTCTGGGCGTGCACTGTTTCTTGCACTGTCTCTTGCACTGTCTGGGCATGCACCCGCCAGTAGTTTTGGAAACAAAACTTTAATGTCTTCGCGAGGCCTTTCGTCACGTTTCAGTTTCAGTTTCACTTTCTCAATGAGGCGTCACTGCGTTCGGACAAATCCATACACGCTACACCACATCTGTTGAGCAGATGCCTGACCAGCAGCATAACCCAACGCGCTTAGTCAGGCCTTGAGTGCATGCTTACATATTTGTGTACCTATGAAAGTGGATTTCATTTTACGTAATTTCGCCAGAGGACAACACTCTCGTTGCCATGGGTTCTTTTTCAGTGCGCCAAGTGCGTGCTGCACACGGGACCTCGGTTTATCGTCTCATCCGAAAGACTAGACGCTCAGTTTGATTTTCCAGTCAAACTTGGGAGAAAGGGCGAGAGCGGGATTCGAACCCACACCCTCACGGACTCTCTGTATTGGCAGCTGAGCGTCTTAACCATTCTGCCACCTTCCTCCTCGTGACTCCACAACGACACAGACGTTGCTCCAGTTCGTATCGTTTACTTTGCTGACAGTCCAGCTGATCAGGGTTCAATGGCCTTCAGCTCGGCCTGCTGTTGTGTCGTCACCCCGGGTGAATGGGGTACCCGTGGTCCGCTGGAAGGGGGTTCAAAACGGCGGAAGGAGAGGACTGGGCCCCACCTTCCTGTGCCAATTGGAGCCAGTTGCATTGCTCGGACGGAAGAGCCTAGTATGGTCGTAACCCGCTACTAACAGTGTCTAGTATGGAACTGACCAATGGCGTAGTTCGGTCAACGTAGGCATTTAGTCACGTGTAATTGTCAAAACGTTAGAACCAAGCAATGCAACTGGCTCAGCTGGACACAGTGACTGTGAAGTGACTGACCATATGACCGTAAAAGGCGATAGGACCTTTGACCTTTGTCCAGCTGTGATCACACAGGAACATGATCAAAGTAGATTTCGTCTATTGGTGAATGTGTGTGTGTGTGTGTGTGTGTGCGTGCGTGCGTGTAACGTCGACCAACCAGCTTTTCTTCACCCTCTTGACAACAATGTTATGAAGTTGTTCTACAATGATGTAGTAAACGATAATGTAGTGGACGTGGTTCGGTAATACCCAAGGAAAAATAGATAAATAAATAAATTAATAAAAAAATAAACAACAAAAAAGAACACAAAGAAAAAATCTGCACAATGAATGAATTAATGCTTGATAGTCGGTCGTGTCAGCCAATGCCCATCAGAACAGTAGAGCAGGCAATTGCCATCCAGAGTATCTGGCTGAGAAATTGACCATGGTTGACAACGAACACACACACACACACACACACACACACACACACACATTCAAGACGTTCAACACAGACAACAGGTAAACACAAAACAAAACAAAACAAAACCAAATAGAAGAAGAAACACACGCAACAATCAATACAAGACACTACAACCGACCTGTTGAAAGCACGAAGCTGAGCAGTTTTTCTGCAGACGAGCGGCAATGAGACGACCCCATTTTCGCCCCTTGTGAGGCTTGTCAGGCGAACTGGCGTGGGTGTGTGATGGTTTGTGGGGTGAGAGAATGATGGAGGAAGAAGAAGAAGAAGAAGAAGAAGAAGAAGAGCAAGAATCACACGAAGAAGAAGAATAAGATGATGATGATGATGATGATGATGAAGAACACGAACAAGAACAAGAACAAGAAGAATCACACAAAGAAGAAGAAGAAGAAGAAGTGGGAAAAGAACACGAAGAACAACAAGAAACGTTTGATACGAAGAAGAAGAAGGTGAACAAGATAAAGACAAAGAACACGATGAACAAGAAGAACAAAAAATAAGAAACACACACACACACACACACACACACACACACACACACACAGACACACACACACACACACACACACACACACACACACACACACACACACACACACACACACACACACACACACACTGTGCCATTCTGGGACACCGTGTACACGATTTCCATTGTTTTGTATTTCATTGTATTGTATCGTATCGTATTGTACAGCATTGCATTGCATTGCATTGTATTGTATTGCATTGCATGGTATTGCATTGTTTTGTATTGTATTGTATTTGTTTACATTTTTACACAGTAGATTGTCATCTGTGAAATTCAAGGTGCTCTCCACTTAGGAAAGCGCGTCTCTACACATTGCAACGCCGTCCTTTTTTTATTTTGCTGCTGTTGTTTCTTTTTCTGTCTGCGAGTTAATTTTTGCTATGATCAAAGCACATTCTTCTAAAGAATAGAATTTTGCCACGAGCAACCCTCTTGTTGCCGATGGTTCTTTTACGCGCGCTATGTACATGCTGCACTGTCGTCGTTTGTTTGGTGGTAACCCCCAGTCCCTCGAAACCAACAGCACAATACTATCATTTACTTCCTCCCCCTCCCCTCCCCTCCCCCCGCCCCCCCGGCACCCCTCGCGCACACCCTTCCAGCCTCTCTACGCTGCACAGACAGCTTGCTTTGGAGGTAAAGTCGTTAAGACAAACTTCACCGCTCTGTTCCCACTGCGTCAATACCGTCCTCGCGAACTGGCTTATGTCTAGTGCTTCCAACTAGATTTTGAGTACCAGTTGACGCCTTCATAAAAGCCGGGGTGGTGGTGAAGGGGGAATAGCCAGGATGTGGTAGCCTTCCGCCTTAATCGCTTCACGCAGATCCCTCCGCTAGGATCGTTAGCGCCGAAACTGCCTGACGAAACAGTGTCAAATGTTGCTTGCAAAACAACAGACAAACAAACCAACAAAAGCCAAACAAACAAACAAAATTTCCCACAACATTCTGTATCTGACAGGCGAACATCTTGTCCTTCACAACGTGAAGTATCCTACTGTTCTACACCCCCCCCCTCCTCCTCCACCTCGCCCTCCTTGCTTCGCTCTCCCACAACAACAACAACAACAACAGTAGAAACAACAACAATACCAACAGCACCACCAACAGAAAGTACGTCACTGCGATTTGAAATTTGACATAAGAAGCCAATATTCAGGGCATTGTGCTTAGACAAAAACCAAACCAACCAACCAACAATTTGGAGGGAGGAAAAAAAAAGGACATCTCTCATCTTATTTCCGCAAATGAATTTGTATTGTATTGTTTGTCTGATGTGGTCTGTTCTATTGTATTGCATTGTATTGTTTTGCATTGTACTGTATTGTTGTCTGGTGTGGTGTATTGCACTGTATTGCATTGTATTGTATTGTATTGTTGTCTGATGTGGTGTATTGCACTGTATTGCATTGTATTGTATTGTATTGTTGTCTGGTGTGGTGTATTGTATTGTAAATTATACAAATAATGAGGCCAGGAAACGATATGATTAACAAATAGTAAAGGGTGGTAACTCTCTCTCTCCATTACATAAGGTACATAACTTCAAGTCAGTGATGCTTACGCTACCGATTCAGCTAGCACACAGGTAAATAAAAGGTACATTGGAACAAACCCAGACACTTCCTCAAAAAAGGAAGCGCCGGGCCTGTCCTTATACCAATCATTTGACATGTGCACACAGCAGCAAAGACAGAAGAAATGTGCAAACACAAATTAGCTTTTATTCAAGCTTGTATTGTATTGTATTGCATTGTATTCTATTGGTCTTGCGTGGTATATTGTATTGTATTGTATTGTATTGCATTGTATTGAATTGCTTTACATTATGTTTTATTGTATTGCATTGTTTTGCATTGTATTGTATTGTATTGCATTGGTCTGATGTGGTGTATTGTATTGTTGTCTGGTGTATTGCATTGTATTGTATTGTATTGTATTGTATAGGTCTGACGTGGTGTATCGTATTGTATTGCATTGTTTTGCATTGTATTGTATTGTTGTCTGGTGTGTTGTACTGTATTGTATTGCATTGTGTTGGTGTCTGATGTGGTGTATTGTATTGTATTGTATTGTATTGCAGTGTAGTGTAGTGCTTTGTTGTGTGGTGTGGTGCAATGCATTGTATTGTATTGTTTGTCTCGTGTATTGTATTGTATTGTATTGTTCTCTGGTGTGGTGTATTGCATTGTATTGCACTGTATTTTGTATTGTTGTCTGGTGTATTGTATTATATTGTATTGTATTGTTTTCTGGTGTGGTGTATTGTATTGTATAGTTGTCTGGTGTGGTGTATTGCATTGTATTGTATTGTTGTCTGGTGTGGTGTATTGTATTGTATTGTATTGTTGTCTAGTGTGGTGTATTGCATTGTATTGCATTGTTGTCTGGTGTGGTGTATGGCATTGTATTGTTTTGTTGTCTGGTGTGGTGTATTGTATTGTACTGCATTGTATTGAATTGTTTTACATTATGTTTTATTGTATTGCATTGTTTTGCATTGTATTGTATTGTATTGCATTGGTCTGATGTGGTGTATTGTGTTGTTATGTATTGTATTGTATTGTTATCTGGTGTATTGTATTGTCTTGTATAGGTCTGACGTGGTGTATCGTATTGTATTGCATTGATTTGCATTGTATTGTATTGTTGTCTGGTGTGTTGTATTGCATTGTATTGTATTGTTGTCTGGTGTGTTGTGTTGTATTGTATTGTATTGTATTGTTGTCTGGTGTGTTGTATTGCATTGTATTGTATTGTTGTCTGGTGTGTTGTATTGCATTGTATTGTATTGTTGTCTGGTGTGGTGTATTGTATTGTATTGTGTAGTGTAGTGTAGTGTAGTGTAGTGTAGTGTAGTGCTTTGTTGTGTGGTGTGGTGCAATGCATTGTATTGTATTGTTTGTCTGGTGTATTGTATTGTATTGTATTGTTCTCTGGTGTGGTGTATTGCATTGTATTGCACTGTATTTTGTATTGTTGTCTGGTGTATTCTATTGTATTGTTCTCTGGTGTGGTGTATTGCATTGTATTGCACTGTATTTTGTATTGTTGTCTGGTGTATTCTATTGTATTGTTCTCTGGTGTGGTGTATTGCATTGTATTGCACTGTATTTTGTATTGTTGTCTGGTGTATTGTATTGTATTGTATTGTTCTCTGGTGTGGTGTATTGCATTGTATTGCACTGTATTTTGTATTGTTGTCTGGTGTATTCTATTGTATTGTTCTCTGGTGTGGTGTATTGCATTGTATTGCACTGTATTTTGTATTGTTGTCTGGTGTATTCTATTGTATTGTTGTCTGGTGTGGTGTATGGCATTGTATTGTTGTCTGGTGTGGTGTATGGCATTGTATTGTTGTCTGGTGTGGTGTATGGCATTGTATTGTTGTCTGGTGTGGTGTATGGCATTGTATTGTTGTCTGGTGTGGTGTATGGCATTGTATTGTTGTCTGGTGTGGTGTATTGCATTGTATTGTATTGTTGTCTGGTGTGGTGTATTGTATTGTTGTCTAGTGTGGTGCATTGCATTGTATTGTATTGTATTGCTGTCTGGTGTGGTGCATTGTTTTGTATTGAATTGTTTTACATTATGTTTTATTGTATTGCATTGTTTTGCATTGTATTGTATTGTATTGCATTGGTCTGATGTGGTGTATTGTATTGTATTGTATTGTTATCTGGTGTATTGTATTGTCTTGTATAGGTCTGACGTGGTGTATCGTATTGTATTGCATTGATTTGCATTGTATTGTATTGTATTGTATTGTATTGTTGTCTGGTGTGTTGTATTGTATTGTATTGCAGTGTAGTGTAGTGTAGTGTAGTGTAGTGTAGTGTAGTGCTTTGTTGTGTGGTGTGGTGCAATGCATTGTATTGTATTGTTTGTCTGGTGTATTGTATTGTATTGTTCTCTGGTGTGGTGTATTGCATTGTATTGCACTGTATTGTATTGTTTTCTGGTGTGGTGTATTGTATTGTATTGTTGTCTGGTGTGGTGTATTGCATTGTATTGTATTGTTGTCTGGTGTGGTGTATTGTATTGTATTGTATTGTATTGTTGTCTAGTGTGGTGTATTGTATTGTATTGCATTGTATTGAATTGTTTGACATTTTATTGTATTGCATTGTTTTGCATTGTATTGTATTGCATTGGTCTGATGTGATGTATTGTATTGTATTGTATTGTATTGTTGTCTGGTGCATTGTATTTTATTGTATAGTCTGACGCGGTGCATTGATTTGCATTGTATTGTATTGTTGTCTGGTGTGTTGTATTGTATTGTATTGTATTGTATTGCGTTGTGTTGTTGTCTGATGTGGTGTATTGTATTGTATTATATTGTATTGTATTGTAATGCATCGCAGTGTAGTGTAGTGTAGTCTAGTGTAGTTCTTTGTTGTGTGGTGTGGTGTGGTGTGGTGTGGTGTGGTGCAATGGACTGTATTGTATTGTATTGTATTGTATTGTATTACGTTCCGTCACAACAGATTTCCCCCTGTATGAAATTCCAGCTAATCTCTCCAGCAGGAAAAGCGTGTCGCTACAGTCCAGCGCCAACCTACTGGCAGACGGAACACGATCCTGCCCTTCTGCCGAAGTCAGGTAGCCATTCACACCTGGATGGAGTGGGGGAAACCCGGAGTAAAGCTGCTGATATGTGTGTACTTACACCTAGCACCTGTCCTCGGCCAGACAGTAAAGCTCCATGCATTTTACAGCATCACGGAGTCATTTGCACAACAGGTTGTTTACCTGTTGCTTGTAGCCGTCTGAGGGCTGCTGCCTTTGGGCGCTCATCATTGGTTTCCTGTGTCATTTAGTCAGGTTTCAGTCATACACGCGTGTACACACACACACACACACACACACACACACACACACACACACACACACACACACACACACGCACGCACGCACGCACGCACACACACACACAGTCACACATATATATCAGTATCTTCAGAAAATTTCTGTATGAGGCATATAGGATCGACAGCTTTGGTGCCAAACAATATTCCATGTATAATTTAGGAAAAGTAAAGCAAAATTAAATAAACCAATAAAATTAGTATAAAAAAAAAACCCACATTAACAACAGTATGTATGCACGTGAAGGAAATGATTAAAACAAAACAGCGACATAACTCAAACTTTTTCACATGCACTCAACACTCGCAAACTGAAGCTGAATAAAGGAGAGAGAGAGGGGGGTGGGGGAAGGGGGAGGGAGGATGGAAAAAAGAGAGAGACTGAGAGGAAGACGAAAGAGGGAGGAAGAGAGAGCGGATAGACAGAGAGGTGGGAGAGAGGAAGGGAGAGAGGGGGGTAGAGAGAGAGGGGGAAAGAGAGGAAAAGAGAGGGGGAGAGAGAGTGGGGGAGAGAGGGGTGAGAGAGGAAGGGAGATAGCGGATAGACAGAGGGGTGTGAGAGAGGAAGGGAGAGAGGGGGGTAGAGAGAGGGAGAAAGAGAGAGCGGATAGACAGAGAGGTGGGAGAGAGGAAGGGAGAGAGGGGGGTAGAGAGAGGGAGAAAGAGAGAGCGGAAAGACAGAGAGGTGGGAGAGAGGAAGGGAGAGAGGGGGGTAGAGAGAGGGGGAAAGACAGGGGGAGAGAGAGTGGGGGAGAGAGGGGGGAGAGAGAGGGAGAGAGAGAGGGAAGGAGAGAGAGGGAGAGAGAGGGAGAGGGAGAGAGAGAGAGGGGGGGAGAGAGAGTGGAGAGAGGGAGAGAGAGGGCGGGAGAGAGGGGGGGGAGAGAGAGAGGGTTGAGAGAGAAAGAGAGGCTGAGAGAGAAGAAGAAGAAGAAGAAGAAGAAGAAGAAGAAGAAGAAGAAGAAGAAGAAAACTGATTGATTGACTGATTAACTGATTGATCGATTGAATCTTTAATGGGTAAAGAAGTAGGCGCAGTAAAGGGCTTCTTACAAATATGCCCATCAAACGGCAAAAAACAACAAAAAACAAACAAAAAAACAAACATAAAAATGAAGAAATGAAATGAAATAAGGTAAGATAATAAGAACGACGAATGAGAATATTAACTGGAATAGAAGAAGAAGAACAAGAACAAGAAGAGGTAGTTATCATATCGTCAACAATAACCGGATTCGTCAAATGACGAACCTGAGGTGAACAAAAGCTTAAAAAAAAAGGAGAATGACCTCATGTCCTGATATCAATTTCGCACACATAACGAAGAAATATGATAATATATTCCTCGATATTACTTTCAGACCAGCCAGTTCTGTGTCATCAATTTTTGCTGCCCACGACGATAAAAAAAAAGCACAAAAAAAAAAGCGCACGATTCATAATTAACAAAATCTCTCTCTCTCTCTCTCTCTCTCTCTCTCTCTCTCTCTCTCTCTCTCTCTCTCTCTCTCTCTCTCACCTCCACACGCACGTACACACACACACACACACACTCACACACACACACACACACACACACACACACACACACACACACACACACACACACACACACACACACACCACACGACCACAAGGCTTATTCTTCTCTAACTAACTACTGGAACCTTGATAAGGTGGGGTGAGTGTGGGATGAAGTGCAAGTGCACTAAATTCTCCAAGTGGTCTGTTAGGAAGTACTTTATACATGGTTTGATTTTATTTATTCTGCATTCATAAATGAAATGTTTCGCAACTAGAATGATATAGTCCCAAGACCTAAGAAACATATAAAACCGAAAAAAAATATATATATATACACTCGATGGAAATGATGTCCAAAGCATTTTCTAGACAGAAAATGGTTCCCATGCATTAAAAATGATTGAAGGCAACGAGGAGGAGGAAAGACAACCACGAATGTTATGTTTATTCTTTTTATTTATCTTTTTTAACTTTTCCTTTCATTTATTTACTTCTTTTTTTTATGCAGTGCATATGACTTTTTTTGTCTGGTTGTTGTTGTTTTTTTCTGTATAAAAACAATGTTGTGTTGTTTCTGATTTACAGTTCAAGTAATGCACAATAACGAATATTATTAATAAAGATTTTTTTTTTAAACAAACAAACAAAAAAAAAACACAAACAAACAAAAAAAAACACTTTTCCAAGTGGTATCGCTGATCTTCCTGGTCCAAAGTACCACAGTCCGAAGAGCAGTTTCAGTTTCTCAAGGAGGCGTCACTGCGTTCGGACAAATCCATACACGCTACACCACATCTGTTGAGCAGATGCCTGACCAGCAGCATAACCCAACGCGCTTAGTCAGGCCTTGAGTGCATGCTTACATATTTGTGTACCTATGAAAGTGGATTTCATTTTACGTAATTTCGCCAGAGGACAACACTCTCGTTGCCATGGGTTCTTTTTCAGTGCGCCAAGTGCGTGCTGCACACGGGACCTCGGTTTATCGTCTCATCCGAAAGACTAGACGCTCAGTTTGATTTTCCAGTCAAACTTAGGAGAAAGGGCGAGAGCGGGATTCGAACCCACACCCTTACGGACTCTCTGTATTGGCAGCTGAGCGTCTTAACCATTCTGCCACCTTCCTCCGAAGAGCAATGGTTAACGTGTCCAAACGGTGCAGGTCCAGTTCGCCTATTCCCGTCTCGCCTACTCTTGGACCCTACCGCTAACCTCAGTGTACATGGTCTCTTGAAGGTTTGACTCTGTGTCCCGTTTTGCCTACCTCCCCCCCTCCCCAACACACCCTCCCAGTCCTGTTTCGCCTACAGAGTATCTCTCTCTCTCTGTCTCTTTCTTTCTGTTTGTCTCTCTCTGTATGTATGCCTCTCTCTCTCTCTCTCTCTCTCTCTCTCTCTCTCCCTATCACTCTCTGTATATCAGTCTCTCTCTCTCTTTCTCTCTTTCTGTATCTCTCTTTCTCTCTCTCTCTCTCTCTCTCTCTGTATGTATACCAATCTCTCTCTCTCTCTCTCTCTCTTTCTGTATGTCAGTCAGTCTGTCTCTGTCTCTCCCTGTATGTATGCCAATCTATCTCTCTCTCTTTCTCTCTCTTTGACTCTGTCTGTCTCTGTCTCTCTCTGTATGTCAGTCTCAACAAGGATGTCTGTTGAGCCCAATGATGTTTTCGTTCTTTATTAATGAACTGGCAGGAGAGATAACGAAAAAAGGAAGACATGGGATTCAAATGATCCCTGGGGCTGTTGAACTGTTTCTCATGTTATTTGCAGATGATGTAATTCTTTTGTCTGACACGGCCATAGGACTTCAAAATCAGCTGAACATATTAAAGCAAGAAGCAGATAGATTATTTTTAAAAGTTAATCTTGAGAAAACAAATGTAGTTGTGTTTAGAAAAGGTGGTTACCTATCTAGATATGAAAGATGGCACTATGGAACTGATGAAGTGAAGGTAACTAATGCTTATAAGTATCTTGGTATGATTTTTACAACTAAGCTGAGTTTGACAAGGACAGTAGCAGAGATTTGTAGAAAGGGGAAGAAGGGGGTTATAGAAATCTTAAGGTGTTTACGTAAGTTAGGCTCGATAGATTCATATATATTTTGGAAACTTTTTGATACTCAAATAGAACCAATGATAACATACAGTGCCGAAATTTGGGGACTTTCTGATAACAAAGATTTAGAAAAAGTACATACATTAGCTATTAAACGTTTTTTAAATGTTCCACTACATGCTTCAAATAATGTATTATATGGAGAAAGTGGTAGATACCCATTATACATTAAATCATGTGTGAAATGTATAAAATATTGGTTAAAACTAATAAGGCTACCCACATCGAGATTATGTAAGCAGGCGTATGAAATGTTAGTAAATGAACATGAGAGAGGGAAGGAAAACTGGGTATATTTTGTAAAGAAGACATTAACTGTAAATGGATTTGGGATTGTGTGGATGTGTCAGGGAGTTGGATGTGTAGAAGGATTTGTTTCAGAATTCAAAGTTAGGCTAATTGCTTCATATAAACAGAATTGGCACTGTAAAATGGAAAGCACTGAGAAATATAGATGGTTTTATAGTTTTAAAAGTATATTTCAAACAGAAAAATATATCACAGTCGTGACAAACAAGTGGCACCGAACACGTCTCGCCAGATTTAGAATGAGAACGATTGGTTTGAATGCTTATGAAAAGTGGTTTCAGACTGAGCCCTCGTTACTCTCCCCTTGTCCGATGTGCGGTCATTCAAGGGAGGATGAATTACATTTTTTGTTTAGTTGTAAATCTTATGACGATATTCGAGAAAAATGTGTTGTATTTAAAACAAATGCAGCAAAGAATGAATATATTTTTAGAGTGCTTAATCTAAATCAGGAAACTTCACTACAGTCACTTGCAAAATATATTGCAGAAGCGAATAACATGCGACGAAAAAAAACTCAACAATAATAAAATAGTATCAGGTGTTGCTCATTGTGAAAAGTGAAATCTGTGTTGTCATTCTCATATGGAAAATATTTATGTTATACATTTATATATGTTTTTGTTTTTATTTCTCACTACATGCCATTACTTTGAATGGATGGTCGAACTGCACTTTGTTGCACAGATTGATTGATTTCGTTTTGGCTTTGGTTTTCATCAATATTATTACTATTGATGCATGTTGTTATTTGTATTATGAACCCCCATGTCATTAGGGCTGTAAAGCTATTGACATTAAAGTGTTCAGTGTTCAGTGTTCAGTCTCTCACTCTCTCTCTCTCTCTCTGTATGTATGTCAGTCAATCTGTCTGTCTGTCTGTCTGTCTCTCTCTCGCTATCTATCTATCTATCTGTTGCTAGTGTCGTTTGTATTTATCTACGGCTCTTGAGACAGATGCGAAATAATGATAATTAGTTTGAGTGCTTCCACGGCAGTGACTTCCGAGCGAGTATTGTTAACACAGTTCAGTGCTGGATCAAACTGTGTGTCAGTGTTCAAAAGGGAGAGGGGCGGACACATGTTGCCGTTCCATCTGTACGGACACGAGAGAGACCAGACAGGCCGTCAACTCAAGAGTCTCGGCTCAGAGATGAGGGAAATGAGATGAAGAGAATCTGGTTCTCTCTCTCTCTCTCTCTCTCTCTCTCTCTCTCTGTATGTATGCCTCTCTCTCTCTCTCTCTCTCTCTCTCTCTCTCTCAGGTGTATTGATAGGCGAAACAGGAATAGGCGAAACTGGAATAGGCGAAACTGGAATATGCGAAACAGGAATAGGCGGAATGGGAACAGGCGAAACAGGAACAGGCGAAACGGGAATAGGCGAAACAGGAACAGGCGAAACAGGAATAGGCGAAACAGGAACAGGCGAAACAGGAACAGACGAAACAGGAACAGGCGAAACAGGAACAGGCGGAATGGGAATAGGCGGAATGGGAAGAACACATGTCCAAACAGATCCCGGTGACGTGACATCCTGACCTGTTAAAGCTCCTGTCTCATCATCTCAGTGAGGCGGCAGGCCTCCCGACTGGCAGGGCCCCCATCCCACTGACCAACGTCATAATCGTCAGCAGCCGCCAAAGGGGTGTTAAAAGCGACTGGGGTCCACACACAGGATCGCTCCTGAAGGCAAGTCCTTTCAGTTCAAAATCGGTGAGGTCCGTGGTGACAGATATGATGATGTATACAGACCCTCTCACCCATCCCCCCCCTCCTCCCTCCATCCAACCTCTCCTCCTCCATCCACCCACACACACACGTCCACCCACACCATATCTTATCTTTTATCTACGATACCTACTCGCTCGCTCCCTCCCACACCAGACATTGCGCAACAAAGTGTCGAAATTCTTCAGTCTAGCATTGTCGGAAGTGGCGTCAGTGGTTTAGAGCGAAACAAAAGAGAACAAACAACAACAACAACAACGACAACAGCACACACACACACACACACGCGCGCGCGCGTACAAACAGGTGGTGGGTGAAGTTGTGAGATGATTTAGGTTTAAATCGATGACGCGCTTGAATCACGTTTGATTCAGTCTCTGTCTCTGTCTAATAATTCGCACAGGCACAAGGGAAGGGGGGGGGGAGGGGGGGAGGGGGGGGGGGGGGCCGGGGGGGGCGGGAGTAGGGGGGGGGGGCGATACACTAACACACGAGAACGCGTGAACTCACCCCCCCCCCCCCCCATGGCCCACCCCTCATCATACTCTACGCACACTCGCACACAGACATATGCACGTACCCAGACACACACACACACACACACACACACACACACACACACACACACTATTATTTTGGGAGACTTCAATTTAGTTTTACAAAAACCCAAACCAAAATGGTATCACAGCTACTCCATGCGTGGCCTTTAGAACAGTTGATTGACAGACCAACTCGTATAACTGAAAGCACTTCCACTTTGATAGATCACATTTACACAACTACTAAACAAAACAGTGTCGAAGTCTGTGTTCCACCATGTGGCTGTAGTGATCATTACCCTATTTGTTTTACATGGTTCAAAAATAGTGTTAAAATTCAAAAGGATGGGCATAAACCTATATATGATAGGAATTTTAAGAAGTTCAAAGAGGATGTTTTTCTTTCAGATTTAGCAAACTCGCCTTTAGATTACATATACCAGATAAGATATCCTGATCAAGCAGTTGAATTCTGGATAAATACAGTCTCTTCTGTATACAACAAACAGGATAGGAAAAGAGTTAGACCAGATACAAAACCACCATGGATGGATAACAAAAGAAACTGACATTGAAATACATTTAAGAAATTATCTAAATACCTATGGAACATGGGAACAATATAAGAAACAGAGAAATAAAGTAAATGCAATGAAACGTAAATCTAAATTTAACTTTTTTCAAAATATGTTAGCTTCCACCAAAGATTCTCGTAAAATCTGGAAAGCTATTAATATGATAAACAAAAAACATGTGTCAAGAAACCAAGAAATTATCACTGACATAACAGCAGATCACTTAAATAATCACTTTACAAACATTGCTGATAAAATTACATCAAACGACAGAACCAGTGAAAGTGACTATTACAATTTAAAACAGTATGCTAATTCAAAGGAAATTAACGTTCCATTTAGTCTCCAACTGATGACGGTCTTAGATGTTAGTAAGAGTTTATCACTGCTAAAATAGTCTGGCACGCGTGACTTGGACAGGTTGGATGGAAGAATATTAAAGCTTCCCTTTCCTTTTTATTGTTGATTCACTGACATATCTTTATAATTTGTGTATTGATAAGAAATATTTTTCTTTAAGATTCAAGCAAGCTAGAGTTATTACTCTCCATAAATCAGATAATTCTTCTGATCCATCAAACTATTGACCAATCTCTGTCTTGTCTGTTCTATCAAAACCTGAAAAAAACACTGGCAAAAAGCTTTATATATTTGTCAATAACAAACTAATCCACGAAGATCAGTCTGGTTTTTGTGAAAACCATTCTTGCCACACTGCTTTCATACAATTAACTGACAGTATTTTGCATAACAATAATGAAATTAAATTCACAGGTCTTCCTTTTATAGATTTCGAAAAAGCCTTTGATGTAATCAGTCATTCGTTGTTAATTCGTAAATTAGAAGTGTATAATTCAACACCAGATTTTACTCATCTTATAGAATGTTTTCTTTCGGACAGAAAACAGTTAGTAGCAGTAAATAATAAAACCTCAAAATTTAAATCAATCAAACATGGAGTACCACAGGGATCCATCTTAGGGCCAATATTATTTTTTGTTTATGCTAATGACTAGCCTTGTTCTATTACATGTAAATGTGAAATATTCGCAGATGACACTTCCCTTCATTCAAGCAATTCAGATGCCTGTAAACTCACAGATGATCTTCAAGACAACATTCAGAGACTTAGTAATTGGACACAATTAAACCACATGTCCTTAAACACACAGAAAACTAAATGTATGTATGCAGCAGCACGACAAAAAAGACAAAGGATGAAACACCTATTCAAACCACTGTTTCTAAGCGTAAACAGAATCGAAGAGGTAGAATCACATAAAATTTTGGGTGTCTTTATTGACAAAGATCTCTCTTGGACTGACCATACAATTTACTTAGGAAAACGTCTCTCCAGCAAAATACGTCATTTAGCAAAAATAAAAAAGATCCTTGATGTTCATTTACGAAAGCTTTTTTTCTGTGCTCATGTTCTGCCAATCATTGGTTATGCATCAACTTTATGGGACAACTGCAGCAATACAAACATGATTTATTCATCGTATTATAAAAGAGCATTAAAAGTTGTTTTGTTGAAGTCAAGCTCTTTGACCCATATGGATTATAAACTACTTAATGTATTATCTTTCCACAACAGGCTATTCTTCAACAAGGCTGCTTGCATGCATAATGTGAAATATGGAAATGCTCCCAAAAAGATTACAGAAACTTTTAAAACTAATGACCACAGACACAACAATATGTTGTGTATACCTAGACCTAGAAACAACCTTTATAAATCCAGCTACCTATACTCTGGTAGAAATTTATGTAATAACCTTCCACTCATTTTAAAAGATATAACGAATAAAAAAAGTGTTTAAGAAAAATATGAAAGATCATCTTATTAACTGTCCAAAAGATGAACAATAGTACAAATCTATATTAGTTACCACTTAATTCATGATGTGTGAAATGTTTTGTATATGCCCTTGGTGGCGGTTTGCCTGTTGTATGAGGGTGTATGTGTATGTGAATGCGAAACGGGATGTGTTGTAAACTGGAGTATGTGTTTGTGTTTTTGTGTATGAGTGCGAAATAGTAACGCTAATGTGTATTTCATTTTCACACGGTTCTTGTATGTATGTAACTATGTTTCCAGTACTTTTGTGTGTTTGTTTCTATTTCTCAAGGCCTGACTAAGCGCGTTGGGTTACGCTGCTGGTCAGGCATCTGCTTGGCAGACGTGGTGTAGCGTATATGGATTTCTCCGAACGCAGTGACGCCTCCTTGAGCTACTGAAACTGAAAACTGAAACTTTTTCTATGCATCTCCCCACTTTTCTTTTTCTTTTTTTTTCATTTTTGTTTTTCAGATGCCTTTATGCAAAAAAGCAGTCGTTGCTCATTTTCTCGAAATAAAAATTTTGACTTGACGCACACCCGCACAGACACACACAGACACACAGACACACACACACACACACACACACACACACACACACACACACAAATCAAAACCCCGTAACAGATCACATCTGGTGGTTGTCTGGAACCCAGGATCTGATTGCGACACATGATGGGTGATCATGGAAATTGGGTACTCCCCACTGGACTGATTATGGCCCCGGAGTTTTCTTTTTCTGACGCAAAGAATCTCTGTCTGTCTGTCTGTCTGTCTGTCTGTCTGTCTGTCTCTCTCTCGGATTTATGTATTCATTTATCTATTTGTCGTTTTGGGTTGTTTATGTGTTTGGATATTCATTCGTTCATTTCATAATCCAATAAGCTTCCTCTGTCTCTAGATTTTATTTCATTTTTATTCATTATTTGTTTGTGTGTTGGTTTAGATGTGTGTGTGTGTCAGTGTGTATGTGTGTGTGACTCTGTGTGTGTGTGTGTGTGTGTGTGTGTGTGTGTGTGTGTGTGACTGTGTGTGTGTGTGAGAGAGGGAGAGAGAGAGAGGGAGAGAGAGAGAGAGTGTGTGTGTGTCAGTGTGTGTGTGTATGTGTGTGTGTGTGCGTGTGTGTGTGTGTGTGTGTGTGTGTGTGTGTGTGTGTGTGTGTGTGTGTGTGATTTTTATTGTTGTCACTTTGATGGTGCGAGAGAGAGAGACAGATCAACGGACAGAGAGAGAGAGACAGATAGACAGACAGACAGGCAGACAGACAGGCAGGCGGAGACACACATACAGCCACAGAGAGAGGGAGAGAGACAGACAGAGACAAAGACAGGAAGAGAGACAGAGACAGAGAGAGACAGAGAGAGAAACAAACAGAGTCATACAGCCAAAATTTCGTCTCTATAAGTCACGCGTTGTTCACAAAATTGTCTGCTCGCGCTCGGAATTCAGACTTTTTTTTTAAGGCTGCTAATTCTGTAAGTAAAACATGAATTGAAATAAACAGAGCAAACAGAACATGAAATAGTATAAAAAAAAAAGAAAAAAAGAAACACGCACACAAAAAAACAACAACAAATAAATCACTGTAAACACAGCAAACACAACATGAAATGAAATATACATATAAAAAAAACCCAACAAAACAAAGAAATAAATCACCGAAAATACAACAAACAGAACGTGGAATAGAAAAGAACAAAAAAAACCCACAAAAACACACACACCATAAACAAGAAAAGACAAGACAACACAAGACAAGACACGTTTATTCCCTGAATCTCCAAAGGGATATAGCAAACAGAAAATGAACAGAAAAAAATAGATTGATTGATTGATTGATTGATAGATCAAGAATTAAAAAACCACATCGATCAGAATATATAATTTTTAAAAAAAATTAAAAATGAGCACACAAATAAATCAAAACAAACGCAGCAAACAGCATGAAATTGAAAAGGATTGCGAAAAAGTTAGAAAGAAAGAAAGAAAGAAAGAAAGAAAAGATGACAGAAACAGATCACAACTGACGCCAGCCAACAGACCATACAGAGTAGAAAAGAAAAAGAAAAAAAAGAAAGAAAGGAAAATAATATTATAAGAAATGAATCACCATAAACACAGCATAGAATAGAAAAGGAACAAGGAGAAGAAGAAAAAACAACAACACATTAGTCATTGTAAACAAAGGAAAAATCGCACACACAAACAAAAACAAACATTGCACAAGCATTAAAAAACAAAAACAATAACAGCACAAATAAATCATAAACAAGCAAAAACAAGCAAACCAACCAACCACAGTATACACAGTGATATAACTCACTCAGTACGGCCAGTCCTCTCTTCTCCTCTACACAGACCCCTCGGATGTCCAGTGGGTGTCTGAATGACCCAACCTTTAGCTTCCGTCGTCAGAATTGTGGTATTCTTTGTCAACATTCACCTCTTCAGTATAAGAGCCTTCCGCTTGCAATATTTTGATGGTGGTAATTGGGGTGAAACGCTGTTAACGTCGTCTCTTTCGCCGTTCGTATGGAGAGAGATAAAAGGATAACAATAGAATAAAAACCTATAAAAATTCCTTGTTAAGAAAAACAAAAACTGTAACAATTCTTTGTAAAGAAAAAAAAAACAAAACCTGTAAAAAGTATTCGTTAAAGAAGGAACTGTAACAAATCTTAGTCAGGAAATTAAGAAGTTAAGAATACAAAGAGGAAAAACAAGACGACAAAACATAAACAACAACAACAACAACAACAATACATCACTAAAGAAAACAGGGGGGAAAAAGAACAATACAAGAGATGTAAAAAAAAAATCTTAGCAAGGAAAACAGGAACCAAAACTCTAAAGAGGAAATGGAAAGCGCTGTAAACACGGTATGCCAAAAACAAAACAAAGAATAAAAAAAGAAAAAGAAAAAAACAAACAAGAAAAAACAACAACAAACAAACAAAAAACCCAGCAAAACAAACCACCCCAGCAAAACGAGAAGATGGGGCAGACTATTGTTTTGTTGTTGTTGTTGCTGTTGTTTTGTTGTTGTTGTTGCTGTTGTTTTGTTGTTTTTGGTTTGCTGGTGTTGTTGTTTTCTTTTTCTTCTTTTTAATCTTTTTTTTTTCTTTTTTTTTTAACAAAATCATTTCTTTCCGAGGATACGTACTGGTGTGTGTGTGTGTGTGTGTGTGTGTGTGTGTGTGTGTGTGTGTGTGTGTGTGTGTGTGTGTGTGTGTGTGTGTGTGTGTCCCTCTGTCTCTGTCTTTTCTTATGATTTGATTCCGATTTATTTATAATCTAAAATCACCTGTTTGTATGTGAATGATCAAAAATAATGAATTGTCAAATAACATATCCGATAATATTTCATACATGTCTTTTGGGATATTGACAGTAGGTTTCTTATGGAGCGAGCCTGTGTTTGTTTGTTTGTTTGTTTTGTTTTTAATTATTGTTGGTTTTGTTGTTGTTGTTGTTTTCGTTGTTGTTTTTGTTTGTTTTTTAAACTCAGACTGCTGCTGTTAACACAGTGAACAAACAAACTAACAAACGAAAATCAACAAAAATAAAGTCAAAGTGCAGTTGATTTGGGGGTGTGGGGATGGGGGGGGGGACCTACAGCACCAGGAATGAATGCAGGTTAACCCTTTCACCGCCAGTCAGTTAAGAGTACAAAATTCCCTTATGGTATAAACACAGAAAAGACAGTGGCTGCGATGTATAGAAAATATGGCCTGTCCAACCACCGAACATTAAGAGCAGTAGGTTCACGAATA
This sequence comes from Babylonia areolata, assembly GCF_041734735.1. Lineage (NCBI taxonomy): Eukaryota > Metazoa > Mollusca > Gastropoda > Neogastropoda > Buccinidae > Babylonia > Babylonia areolata. The sequence goes on along the minus strand of NC_134889.1, from coordinate 16,768,792 downwards.
ACAGACCAATGAATGGTCACCTGTCAGTGACATGGGTCCTCTAAAATGCTTGTGCATAAATTCGAGCTTGGTGGTGAAAGGGTTAAAGGCCCTATATAGTCTTTAACGGTGATCGTGGCAGTGACTTCATAATCATACCCACTATCTTGGGGCAGTCTTTAACGGCAATGGGAGCAGTGAATTCATGTCTGGGAGCTCAGCACTGCTAGAGAGCCAGGGGTCCAATTCTTCTCCTTCTTCCGTTTCAACCTTCCCCAGCGACAGGCGCAATAGCCGAGTGGTTAAAGCGTTGGACTTTCACTCTGAGAACCCCGGGTTCGAATCTCGGTAACGGCGCCCGGTTGGTAGAGTGGGTAGAGATTTTTCCGATCTCCCAGGTCAACATATATGCAGACCTGCTACTGCCTGAACTCCCTTCGTATGATACGCAAGCAGAAGATCAAATACGCACGTTAAAGATCCTACAATCCATGCCAGCGTTCGGTGGGTTATGGGGACAACATACCCAGCATGCACCCCCCTGAAAACGGAGTATGGCTGCCTATACGGCAGGGTAAAAACGGTCGTACACGTAAAAGCCCACTCCTGTACATACAGTTGAACGTGGGAGTTGTAGCCCACGAACGAAGAAGAAGAAGAACCTTTCCCAACTGAAGTCACTCACCCATATTCACAGCTGGGTGGAGTGGGGAAAATCGGAATACAGCGCCTTTTCCCAAGGACACAGCACCATGCCGAAACGGGGCCTCGAACCCTGATCACTGGTGAACACTGGATCACAAGTCTAAAGCCTTACCAACAGCTGCCATGGCGCCTCCCAGAATATGGAATGAACTTCGGAATGAAAGGAACATGGGAGAGGGAGGGATGAGGGAGAGGGGGCGTGGGGGGTGGGGTGGGGGCAGTGGAGGGGAGGGGGGGGGGGGCGGAGGGGTATGGGGACGTGGTAACTGTTCCTCCTATTCTCCTTCACGCTCTCTTGGGGTGAAATTTGGCGTTATTACGAACACGGAGTCTTTTTTTTTTCTTACACACGCACACACTCTCTGTGTCTGTCTCTGTCTCTTTCTCTGTCTGTCTGTCTGTCTGTCTGTCTGTCTGTCTGTCTCTCTCTCTCTCTCTCTCTCTCTCTCTCTCTCTCTCTCTGTCTTTATAGATATATGATAGATAGATACATAGATAGATAGATCTCTCTCTCTCTTGTGGGGATGTCGAATTTAAATGTCTGTCTGTCTGTCTGTCTGTCTCTCTCTCTCTCTCTCTCTCTCTGTCTTTATAGATATATGATAGATAGATGCATAGATAGATAGATCTCTCTCTCTCTTGTGGGGATGTCGAATTTAAATGAACTGTCTTTGTACTGCTAGAATAAGCAACGTGTTACATTCATTAAATCATGCATTTGTTCATTCACTTTTTCATTTATCTGTCCATCTGCCAGTCTATATATTTACACAACTATTTATTCGCCTGCTTCGCCAGAGTTGCGGGATGTGGTTTTGTGTGTGTGTGCGTGTTTTGTTTGTTTGTTTGGTTGGTTTTTTTGTTTGTTTGGTTGGGTTTTTTGCGGGGAGGGTTGTTTTTCTTTTGTTTTGTTTTTTTTGTCTGCTTGTTTTGTTTTCTTCAACCCCCTTCGCAAAAGCTCGATTGGTGGTCTGTGTGCTAGCCTTTCGGGTGAGGCAGTAACTTAGGTCCTGTCTGCAGCAATGACTTTGCGCACGTTTACAAAACAACAACAACAACAAACAAACAAACAAACAAAAAAACAACAACAAACAACAACAACAACAACAACAAAACAACAGCAACAAAAAAACAAAATCAAAAACCCGGAATAAGCAAACAAACAAAAACAGCATCTTGTGTGAAAATAACTAGCGAGGCGCTGTACTGTCGCGAGACCGTTTGTCCGAGAATATCGGCCCGAATTTCACACATTCTGATCTGACAGAGTGGAAGAGAACTCAGAAGAGCGAGAACGAGAGAAGGGGAGAGAGACAGACAGACAGACAGACAGAGACAAAGAGAGACAGAGACAGAAAGACAGACAGAAAGAGAGAGGGAAAGAAAGAGAGATATATGGATATATATATATATATATATATAGAGAGAGAGAGAGAGAGAGAGAGGAGAGAGAAGGAGAGATAGGGAGAAGGTAGAGGGAGGAAAAAAAGAGAGAAGGAAAGAAAGAAAGAAAGAGAAGGAAAGGAAGAAATAAAAGGGTGAGAGATAAAGAGATAGAGATAGAGAGAGGGGGGGATACAGAGAGACAGAGACAGACAAAAAGAGGGAAAGACAGAGAGAGAGGGAGACAGAGAGACACAGACAGACAGACAGACAGGGAGACAGAGAGAAAGGGAGATACAGAGACAAAGACAGACAGACATACAGAGAGGGAGACACAGACAGACAGACAGAGAAACAGAGGGAGACAGAGAGATACAGACAGACAGACAGACAGACGGACGGAGACAAACGAACAGACAGAGACAAACAGACAGAGAGACAGACATCGTTCTTTAGCTCACCCTTCCGTTCCCAGCTGAGAATTTTACAGATTCCAAACGCTTTCTGCCAGTCCTAATCTGATTGGGAAAGCCCTTCGCACGACCCTCGTCATCAGCTTAATCACGAGCATCCTCGTTGGGGTTTGCTTTTATCTTTGTGCACCCCCCATCACCCACCCCTCACCCCCTCTATCACCCTCCCCCCCACCACCCCCACCCCCACCCCCCATCAGCCCCTGCCACCTCCCCTCCGTTCCCTCCA
>NC_134889.1:16751023-16763523 GCF_041734735.1 Babylonia areolata | reverse complement strand
GTCACATTGCACAGCTCTGATATTGTATTTTTTGACATGCTGTTTTGAATTTGACAATACTCACATAATCTGCGTCCGAACTTTTAGATATTTTGCAGACTTATTGATAATACCCAAAGGTAACTATGTGAAAATTTTCAATGAATTCGGTTTCTCTGTCACTGAGAAAATGCTATGTCAAAAAGCGGTACACTTTTGGGGGACACCCGATATATTCGTTCAACACGATAGTGGAGGATTAAAAAAAAGCAGGTAACAACTAAACAATCCTTGCGCTATTAACAAAATGCGAAAATTGAAAAGGAAGGGGGACTGGGGTTAGACAAAGAAATTTGGATGACGATAATTATAAGCCCCTCAAAGATAGCAACGGGGTGCTATTTCAATTTCCTCAAAAGGAGAGATCGCCAATGGAACTCCTTGTATGTCGGCACTTTTGTTCCATGCGGATTCCTCATGTATCAAAACTATCATCAAAAATATGATCCAGATCCACCAATCATAATTTAGTGGCGTTCTCTGATATATTGATTGATTGATTGATATGGATAATTATATAGCGCCTATCCTCGGTCGGAGACTAAGCTCTAAGCGCTTTACAAACACGGGGTCATTTGCACAACAGGCTGTCCACCTGGGTAGAGCCGACTGACGGCTGTCACTGGGCGCTCATCATTCGTTTCCTGTGTCATTCAGTCAGATTTCAGGCACGCACACATACACACTCAGACAGAAATGTAACATTTTTTACATGTATGACCGTTTTGTATATTTACCCCGCCATGTAGGCAGCCATACTCCGTTTTCGGGATGTGCATGCTGGGTGTGTTGTTGTTTCCATAACCCACCGAACGCTGACATGGATTACAGGATCTTTAACGTGCGTATTTGATCTTCTGCGTGCTTATACACACGAAGGGGGTTCAGGTCACTAGCAGGTCTGCACATATGTTGACCTGGGAGATCGTAAAAATCTCCACCCTTTACCAACCAGGCGCCGTCACCGAGATTCAAACCCGAAACCCTCAGATTGAAAGTCAAAGGCTTTAACCATTCTGCTATTGCGCCCATCAATATGGGGAAAAAAGTCACAATCCAGTGACTTCACAGGGCAGCCTTGAAAGTGTGAGGTCAAGAACAAGAACGAAAACAAAACAATAAAATAAACTGTATAAAAAGAAATAATAGTAACGAATGGATCACCTCGTAAACAATCATCTTTTTTTTTACGCTTGATGATGTTTGGGGATCCGAAAAGGATGAAATGGAGGCAACAAAAGTGTGTTAATCACCACTCAGTGGTCAGTTCAGTGGCCAGCTTAGGGCAGATGGTGTAAGCCAGGGCATTGTTAGGTGAACAAGCACTCACACGGATAAAGCGTTGCACATGGAAGGAAGGAAGCCTTCACTGGAATCTGCGAAGAGATGCTATCCGTCTCTGTTTGACCAAGTTAAGTTCGTTCTTTCGGCATGATAGGAGAGGAAAGCAAGTGCAGGTAACTAGACAACCCTTCCTTAAGAAATATGCATAGAGAACAATAATAATAATGACAATAGTAACAGTAACAATAACAATAATAATAATATGGGGAGAAAGAAAGAGTTAGAGGACGATATATATATATATATATATATATATATATATATATAGAGAGAGAGAGAGAGAGAGAGAGAGAGAGAGAGAGAGAGAGAGAGAGAGAGAGAATATGTAATCCCACACGTCTCTGTTTTCCATAAAGAAGTGGAAGAAGCGTAAAAAAATAAAATAAAATTTGAAAAAAAGACTTGGTTTAACTTCTATCCTTTAAAACCGATTTGCGCTTTAGGCGGGATAGTGGTTTCGAAAATCTAACAAGGAGACAAATGTCAGACATGTGACGGCCTACCAGTAACAAAGGATAAAATCCACAAAAGGACTAAAAAGGAACTCTTGACAGTAAATCCTTTAAAAACCACTACCCCACTCCAAGCGCAAATCAGTTTAAAAGGGTAAAGGTTAAACCACAGAGAGTCAAAGTTAAACCAAAGAGAGTCAAAGTTAAACCAAAGAGAGCCAAAGTTAAACTAAAGAGAGAGCCAAAGATAAACCAAAGAGAGAGCCAAAGCTAAACCAAAGAAAGCCAAAGCTGATCCAAAGAGAGCCAAAGTTAAACCAAAGAAAGCCAAAGCTAAACCAAAAAGAGCCAAAGTTAAACTAAAGAGAGAGCCAAAGATAAACCAAAGAGAGCCAAAGCTAAACCAAAGAGAGCCAAAGTTAAACCAAAGAGAGCCAAAGTTAAACCAAAGAGAGAGCCAAAGTTAAACCAAAGAGAGAGCCAAAGTTAAACCAAAGAGATCCAAAGTTAAACCAAAGAGAGAGCCAAAGTTAAACCAAAGAAAGCCAAAGCTGATCCAAAGAGAGCCAAAGTTAAACCAAAGAAAGCCAAAGCTGATCCAAAGAGAGCCAAAGTTAAACCAAAGAGAGCCAAAGCTAAACCAAAGAGAGCCAAAGCTAAACCAAATTCAGAAAGAAAGAAGAAAGAAAAAAATGCAGAAAGAAGACGGGGGAACAGGAGAAAGGAAAGAGAAAGAGAGAGAGAAATACCGGGAGAAGAAGAAAGAAAGAGAGAGAGAGAGGAGAGAGAGAGAGAGAGAGAGAGAGACAGAGAGACAGAGAGACACAGAGAGAGAGAGACAGAGGGAGACAGAGAGACAGAGAGAGAAACAGAGAGAGACAGAGAGAGAGAGACAGACAGACAGAGACAGAGAGACAGAGACAGAGAGAGAGAGAGAAATGCAAAGAAAAGAAACACACGGTACGTTCTCCATTCCACCCCCACCCCCATCCACCCATCACTCCAAATTGACACACACACAAAATCAGCGATACTTTTTATGATAAAAATCACCAAACCTCACAACAGAACAAACCAAAAACAGGATGAGAGAAAAGCAAATAAAAACATTGAAATATGTTAATATGAATTATAAATAAACAACAAAAAATGTATATATATAAATCTCTGTGTGTGTGTGTGTGTGTGTGTGTGTGTGTGTATGTGTGTGTGTGTGTGTGTGTGTGTCCAGTCTACCATCGAATCTGAAATTAGAAACCACAATCCATGTACATAATTATATTAGATATGTAGTCCTCCAACTGAAGGGAATACAATCATGGACATGAAAAATTGAATGCGGAAGGGATTTTTGTTGTTGTTGTTGTTGAAGCTGCTGCTGTTTTTAGTAGGTTTTTTGTGTGTGTTTTTTTGTTGTTGTTGTTGTTTGTTTGTTTGTTGCTGTATTTGACTGTGCTTTCAAATCTGTGAAACTGCATGTTTGGTGCATATCTGTTATACATGTGTGGGTGTATGTGTGAATGTGTGTCTTCATGTTTAACATTTATTTGCTTATTTATCATCATTGTTGTCTAATTTATTTATTTATTTATTTATTTATTTATTATTATTATTATTATTATTATTATTATTATTATTATTATTATTAAGATAAGATAAGAATAACTTTATTATCTCCAACTGGAGAAATTATTATTATTACCACTACCTTTTTTATATTATAATCATTATTTATTTATTTATTTATGTAAGCTTATCTATTATTTATTCTTTTTTTTTTCTTTCTTTTTTCTCTCAAGGCCTGACTAAGCGCGTTGGGTTAAGCTGCTGGTCAGGCATCTGCTTGGCAGATGTGGTGTAGCGTATATGGATTTGTCCGAACGCAGTGACGCCTTCCTTGAGCTACTGAAACTGAAACTGTTGTTCGTTGTTGTTGTTGTTTTGTACCCCATAATTTAATTTGTAAAATATTTTGTTCTCTATAGCTCATTGATGATAAATGAGGATGTGAGTGACACAGATGCTGCAGCAGTGTGGGTTAGTGTTGGTTTTAGACACGACTTGACAAGGTTTGTAACTTGTTAGTCAGGAACGTGGTGCAACACACAACACTCTCAAAGTCTTATCTGTGAAACAGACGACCCTCGCCTGTCGGGGTCCCAGTCTTGCCATTGGAAGACAGCAGGACTCTCGACAACTCGGCGTTGGAGACAGCCGCTGTGGTCAAACAACAACAACAACAACAACAAGACCTGTTGGGGCTGGAATCTATGTTGTCCTTCTCGCCAGTCCTGCAACGCTAATCGCTTTACCATGGTACGTTTTATTTCTTTCTTTTTTTTTTCTTCTTCTTCTTCCTTTCTTTCTTTGGTGGGTTTTTTTGTATGATCCACCTGGATATACCTTAGGTTTGGGAACAAAAGTGGAGTGATGGGCTAGAGGTAGCGTGTCCGCCTAGGAAGCGAGAGAATCTGAGCGCGCTGATTCGAATCACGGCTCAGCCGCTGATATTTTTTCCCCCTCCACTAGACCTGGAGTGGTTGTCTGGAAGCTAGTCATTCGGATGAGACGATAAACCGAGGTTCCGTGTGGAGCATGGACTTAGCGCACGTAAAAGAACCCACGGCAACAAAAGGGATGTTCCTGGCATAATTCTGTAGAAAAATCCACTTCGATAGGAAAAGCAAATAAAACTGCACGCAGGAAAACAAAATACCACCCCCCCCCCCCAAAAAAAAAAAAGAAAAAGAAAAAAAGGTGACTTGTTGTGTAGCGACGCGCTGTCCCTGGGGAGAGCAACTCGAATTTCACACAGAGAAATCTGTTGTCATAAAAAGAAATACAAATACAACATAGCTTCGCTCCATCCATTTCAGAACTAGCGACTGACAGGAAGAAACGAAGAGGATATAGATTTAGATAGATACGTCAGAAGATACAGAAATGGGAAGAAAAAAATACGAAATAATAAAAATACGAAATGTGGGAACTGTAGAAAAAAAGTTTGGTTTTTTTTTTTTCAAAACATCTCATCGTCGTTGTTGTTGTTGTCTGGATTTTTCCTTCTCATTGACACAGAGAAATAAAAAAGCGAGAAAACAAAAACAGGCGAAAGCGGGGGCCGGCGATGGGGGGGAGGGAGGTAGAAGGGGCGGGGGGGCAAGTAAGAATACATTGATACTGCTACCGATGAAGATTATGAAAAATGAAGAAAGACACCATGAGGACACACACACACACACACACACACACACACACTGAAATTGAGAAGAAGAAAGAAAAAGAAATTCTAGTCACACAGACAGAACGATCCAATGTCCCTTTAACAGCCAACAGGAGATGAAAAACAGAAAGGATAATAACAAAGAGAACAAGAACAAGAACAAGAAAAACAAGAACAAGAAGAACAAAAAGAATAATAACAAGAAGAACAAGAACAAGAAAAACAAGAACAAAAAGAAAGACAAGAAGAAGAACAACAACAAGAACAACAACAAGAACAAAAACAAAAAGAATAAAAACAAGAACACGAAGAACAAGAACAAGAAGAACAAAACAATAACAACAAGAAGAACAACAAGGGATAATAATAAGAACAAGAAGAACAAGAACAAGAACAAGAAGAACAAAAAGGATAAGAAGAAAAACAAGAAGAAGAACAATAAAAAGAACAATAAAAAGAACAAGAACAAGAACAAGAACACAAAGAACAAAAAGAACATAACAAGAAGAACAAGAACAAGAAGAATAAGAACAATAAAAAGAACAAGAAGAACAAGATAAACAAGAAGAAGAAGAAAAAAAAAAAAACAACTAAAAGGACAATAACAAGAACCAGAAGAACAAGAAGAACATGTAAGAACAAGAAGTGACCAAAAAAGCTTACTTTCCGGTTCAGGTTCAGAGACCAACAACGTCCAGGGCAAGACAGTAACTTGCTAGTGGGTACAGCAACCGTCTCTGCCTGACAAGACAAGACCTTCCGCAACAGCAACAGCAGCAACAGCAACAGCAACAGCAGCAGCAGCAGAAAACGATGGTGCTCAAGTCACCTGTGTCCTTCTTGGGAGGACGGCGCGGTAGCAGACACCTGTTGTGGCTCGCTCGGCAACGGCGGACGTACGGTGCGGACGTCTTGGTGTCCCTCTGCCGCTAGTCTCTGTCAGTCTGTCTGCGTTCTCTGTGGGGGCCCGCTAGTTGTAGTGGTCGTTTGGTGGTGGTGGTGGTGGTGCTGGTGATGGTGGTGGCATTGGTGGTTGTGTGTGTGTGTGTGTTGGGGGAGGGGAGGGATGGAGGGGATGGAGGGGGGACGGGGGGGAAGGGAAACTGTGGGGGAGGAAAACTGGGGACCCGGGGAGTTGGAGGGGGGGTTGGGGGTAGTGTTGGCCGTTGGGAAGGGGTACGGTAGAAGGGATGGAGTGTGGGTTGTGGGGGATGGGGGGGGGGAGGGAGTGTGTGAGTGGGGGGGTGGAATTAGAGGTTGGGGGTGGGGGTTGGTGGGTTGGGGGTACTGGAGGGGATGGGGGTTGGTGTGTGTGTGTGTGTGTGTGTGTGTGTGTGTGTGTGTGTGTGTGTGTGTGTGTGTGTGTGTGTGTGTGTGTGCGTGCGTGCGCGCGTGTGTGTGTGATTGTGTGCGAACGTACGCTCTTACATGTGATTGCGTGCTTGCCCGCACACGCGCGCGCGCGCGCGTCCATGTGTATGTGTGTGTGTGTGTGTTTGTGTGTGTGCGCGCGCGCATGAGTGGTGATGATGGGGGAGGTGAGGGCAACATACAGTGTGGGGGGTGGAGGGGAGGGAAGGAGGGTGGGGGGCGGAGTGGGGGAGGGGAGGAGGAGGGTTCCAAAGCAACGTAGCGCGGCCAGACGTTCTGTGCGTGTCTGTCGGCCTCAGACAAGCGGATGTTCTGCGTGTGTGACGCAGTGGCCACAACTTGACCAATCAGCGACCCGCGCGACCACTCTGCAATAAGCGAACAACATTATCTCTGTAGGAGGTTGCGGCCTTCTTACCATTTAGAGGCGGGGTGGTGGTGGTGGGGTAGGGGGACCGGGGGGGGGGGGGGGAGGGAGGAGGTGGTGGTTGATTAATATTGTCGAGTCTTTGTGGCGAGAGCGAACGGAAGAAAGTTTAGTTTGGTTTATTTTTTTTTTTATCTATGAGGGGTGTGTGCACGTTTAGTTTGATTAACCAATCATAATACTTTTACTCTTCTACCCCCTCCACCCCTCTTCCAATCCACCCCCTTCGTTCTCACCCCCCCCCTCCCCCTCCTCCCACCTGACGATGTCCAGCCTTGATAATTAGCATATGGATAAAACTGTCTAGCCATTACAAAGTCGAGCGAAATCAGACAAACAAAAGCCTTGAATCATATATTAAAGTTCTTGGTGATCATTTTCATATCCTATGTGAGTTTTCACACGGTATAGTTATATCGCTGTCAGGATTTTTTTTTTTTTTTTCAGTTCCGGTCTTCAAAACACTCAGTTGTCTCCCTGACGTAAAACTCTGGATGACGATTGATAGTAAGTGTTTGCAGTCGAACAATGGTTAAAACACAGGCACTGTTTATTGGTTCTCAGAAACATCCACATTACCCAGATTTTATTATGACTGCTCGATGCGGCATTCCCTTTTCTGCATCAGACACAGGCGCCATGTTTGACGACAAACCCTCAACGAAACAACAAGACTGAACTCTGCCAAAGGAGGTCTGCATACCTGGAATTATGTCGTATGAACTCTGTTCGGCATGTCCTCGCCATTGAAGCAACCCAAACTCTTGTCACTTTTCTCATTCCTCCTCGCCTTCATCGCTGTAACTCACTTCTACCCACATCTCTTCAATATATATTACAGCTGTAGTAATTTTATTTCCTTTTCACAAGTATTCATATCTGTTATCTTACTTATGGACGCACTTGTTAACAGCAATCATTCTACCGGTTTTTCAGTTTAGATTCAGACTTCTTCTTCTGTTTTGTATGGAAGTTCCACTGATGTATTTATCTACCAGGGGCAGCGATAGCCCGCCATGTAATGGGACAGCAATCAGAATATACCAAGGGATATAATTTATCTATAGATTTCACTCATCCAAAGCATGAATATATATTCCATTCCCTTTCTGGTCCAGTTCATTCCCTTTCTGGTCCAGTTCATTCCCTTTCTGGTCCATTCCATTCAAATCAGGCTAACACATCTTTAATTTTTTTTCCTTCATCAAGCTCCATGACATTCTAGCCCAGTTCATTCACTTTCTGGTCCAGTTCATTCTATTCCTTGCAAATTTCTTTCCATTTCGTTTCCTTTCTGGTACATCCCATCCCCTTTCTGGTACATCCCATCCCCTTTCTGGTCCATCCCATTCCCTTTCTGGTCCATCCCATTCCCTTTCTGGTCCAGTTCATTCCCTTTCTTGTCCATTCCATTCCCTTTCTGGTCCATTCCATTCCGTTTCAGGAGCATTTTATTCTCTTTCTGGTCCATTTCATTCCCTTTCCAGTTAATTTCATTCTCGTTTTAGCATATTTCAATCCCTAGGCTGTCACAAAACAGTGAAACAGAATATTCAAATCAGGTTAACACGTCTTTGATTTTTTTTTCCCCGTCATGAAGCGCCATGACATTTTAGCCTAGTTCATTCCCTTTCTGGTCCACTTCATTCCATTTCTGGTCCATTCCATTCCCTTTCTGGTCCAGTTCATTCCCTTCATGGTCCATTTCATCCCCTTTCTGGTTAATTTCACTCTCGGATTAGCATATTTCAATCCCTTTCTGGCATATTTTCTTCTCTTTCTGGTACATGTCATCCGCTTTCTGGCACATGAGCGTGTGAGTGTGTGCATGTGTGTGAGAGCGGGCACTGTGTCTGTGTGTAAGAGAGAGAGAGAGAGATGGAGAGCGGGCACATTGTGTGTGTGTGTGTGTGTGTGTGTGTGTGTGTGTGTGGCTTCCTGTTTCTTTCTCTATTCCTCTTTTACTTCCTGCCCACTCCCCCACCTCCCTGCCTCTCTCTCTCTCTCTCTCTCTCTCTGTGTAGCTTCCTGTTTCTTTCTCTATTCCTGTTTTACTTCCTACCCCCCCCACCTCCCTGCCTCTGTGTGTGTGTGCGTGTGTGTGTGTGTGTGTGTGTGTGTGTGTGTGTGTGTGTGTGTGTGTGTGTGCGCGCGCGCGCGCGCGCATCTGATGATATCACTGGATTGATGATCAGGTCAGTGACAGAGCTGTTTTAAACAAGGAAAAAATACATGTGTTTATGAAAGATTTTTACTTCCGCCCTTGTTGCATCATTTGCGTCATTGGCTGCACGTGCACAATTCATATTCCACCTTGCTACGTTGGGAATATGTCGACGTGAGTACGCGGACACCTGAAAATATTTGCTGACTTCGCTTCGGTTCGCTTTGAGTGCAAGTGTACCCGGAAGAAAACGTTTGTCGTTCAGGTTAGCATTGGCACTTGAAATATGTCACAAAATATTTTATCCTCTTCTCAAAACAATAGTCTTCATTTTATTGACTGGCGCTTTGTTCAAATGCAGCAGGGTGTGCAAGCTCATACAATGGGTATAAAGTGCAACACTGATGAAAAGTGTGGTGCTCCTGAGGATAACATTGCTCGTTTCTTCACTGAAATCAGTAAACTGAAGGAGAGTGTTGATGTGAACTCGGTGGACATTCAAGAACTGAAAGAAGTCTGTGATGGAGAGATTAGAACTGCTGGAGAAGAAGCTAGAACTGAGTGAACAAGACGCTAAAGCTTTTAACGTCAGATTTATGAACGTTGCTGAATATGAAAGGGAGGACGAGTACACAGCGACCCAGATCATCACAAATGTGCTGAACGACCACTCAGTGTCACTCAGCTGGCCGTAGGAAGACATCGCCAGAGCGTTTCGCATTGGAAGGCCACGCCCTCGTGGAAACGACCCGCGCCCCATACTTGTCCAGTTCTGTCGCTGGTCGGACAAATTGGCGGTTCTGGGTGACAAGGACCTCAGAGACAATCTGAGGAGGAGTGGCATCCGGGTGGCCTCTGACCTCACCACACGACAGAGAGAGATGCTGGAGATTCACTGCGGACTTGGCAAGATAGCGTACATCCACATCGGAAAGCTACACGCCAGAGACAGCCAGAATGTCGATTGCCACAAATACTTTGACCAGGGATGTAGATGTTGCTCTACGGATCTTCGTACAGTGTTTAAAAGATTCTAGTAAATACATGTTTAAACAGGTCCACGTTCGTAGTAACGACAGAAAGAAAAAGTCAGAATGGTTTGACGATGTTAAAAAGGAAACCAGGGGAAAGCTAAATCGCTTTAGAATATCACGAAACGAAGAAGAGAGGGTGAAATATGTTGAATCAAGAAAGAAATATCAACATTTACTAAAAGACAAAACTTTTGGCGACAAAAGGCTGACGCTTTAGCAAAAGAATTTGATAATTCATCACAGTTTTGGAAGGAATTGAAATGTATGGGTTGTGGTAATAAAGAAAGGATTACTAATAACATTAGAGCACATAATTGGTTTAATCATTTCAGAGAAGTCTTTCAATGTGGTAACGATGAGCGTAATAAGGTCAGTGACATTGAAGTTGATCTATTAGATGAAACAGATCATGACTTAAATAAAATTATATCAGAAGAAGAAGTTATTCAAGCAATAGGAAAACTTAAGAATGGCAAAGCCAGTGGAATCGATGATATTCCTTCTGAAATGTTAAAATATGGTGGTAAAAATGTACGTTTGTTTCTGATAAAATTATCTAATTCAATATTGGACAAGGCGTCTATCCACAGGAATGGTCAAAAGCTATAATTATCCCAATACATAAGAATGGTGATCTCGGTAATGTTGACAGTTACAGAGGAGTATCCCTGTTAAGCATCATTATCGAAGTGTAAAACTACGATATTAAACACTCGACTATACTCCAGGTTAGAGAATGATAACTTGATTTCAGAATGTCAAACAGGATTCCGTAAAAAGTATTCCACAGTTGATCAAATATTTACTTTATATGCAACCATTCAGAAATGTTTATGTAAAAAGGGTACACAACTTTATGCTGCTTTTGTAGATTTTAGAAAAGCATTTGATTCTGTTAGGCATGATAAACTATTGCACTGCATTAAAAATCAAGGCATTAAAGGTAAGTTTCTTGCGTCTCTGAAGGCTATGTACACTTCACTGTTGTCATGTATTCGTGTTAACTACGACCATACGGAGATGTTTGAAACTCCTTTGGGAGTGAGACAGGGGTGTGTTTTGAGCCCAACACTGTTCTCAGTTTTTATAAACCAGTTGTCAATTCATATAGGTGAAAAGGGAAAACATGGGGTACAGTTACTCCCGTACTTCATGGAGTTATTTATCTTATTATTTGCCGACGAAGCAGCGTTGCTGTCGACCACTCATACTGGTTTTCAGAATAAGTCGAATAGTTTAAAGGATTGCTGTAATAATATGAATTTTTTTTTTAATGTAAACACTGACAAAACCAAGATTATGGTATTTAGAAAGAGGGTATTTGAGGGCAAATGTGAGAAGTGGTTTTACGACGGTAAGAGACTTGAAGTGGAAAAAGATTATTGTTATTTGGGGTTTAATTTTACAGCCATGGTTAGTACCAAAAATGGCACATTGCATTTGGTAACGAAGGGGAATAAAGCAGTTGTACAGCTTAACAGTCTTCCAAAAACATAAGGAAATGTCTGCAAATACTTTCTTTAGAATTTTTCACTTTAAGATTCGACCAATATCATTATACTCATCCGAGATATGGGGATTAGACAGATTGGAACGTGTAGAAAATATGCACCTGTTAGCTTGTGAAAGATTTCCGGGTGTTCCAGCTAGGACGCCTAACAAAATGGTGTATGGAGATTTAGGCAAGTATCCTTTATACGTGAATTCCTATACAGCATGTTTAAGATTCTGGTTTAGATTATTACAACTGAATGTTGGAAGATTGCCACATCAAGCATATCAAATGCTGCTGGAACTAGATACAGCTGGAAAACGCTGTTGGGTATCAAAGATAAGAGAAATTTTGTGTACAGATGGTTTTAGTATTGTTTGGTTGCAACAAGGTGTTGGAGATGTAACGATGTTCCTTGTATATTTAAACAGAGACTGGTCGACATGTTCAATCAAGAATGGACTGCTACTGTCAGAGACCGTGATAGATATGAACATTATAGATCGTTTAAGACTGTTTTTGAAAAAGATAGATCTATCATGGATACGGATACATATTGTTTCCGTGTTGCCATTACACAAACAAGATTCAACGTTCTCCCAGTCAATAATAATGTACCTCGTTACACTCAATCGGAACAGGATAAAGCATGTCCATTTTGCATGGATCAGGTTGAGAACGAACAACGTTTTTTTTTTAGTTTTTTTTTTTACTTATTTGCTCCGTATATGAAGATTTAAGAAAGAAATTATTGAAAGAATCGTCTAGACTTCCATTGTACATGTTGCTTAGAGCAACAGATATTAATCACAGATATAATGTATCAAGATATGTATTTCATGCGATCAATAGAAGGAAGAAATTAATTTGCAGACAGTGATCAAACATGGTGAAGTAGCAGGTGTTTATACTATACTATGGGCACACTATCAAAGTGTGTATTCATCATAATTG
>NC_134889.1:16736023-16746023 GCF_041734735.1 Babylonia areolata | reverse complement strand
GGTATATGGGGGCTTTTGGGGGTGGGTGGGTGAAATTTGAAATAAATATAAAAATACAATTACAGAAAATTGCTTAATGGACTTCGTAAAAGAGAAGTCGCTAATCTAACAAGCGAAATAACTGATGACGAACGTAAAAACATCAACGTTCTCAGTCACTTTTGATGACACACTTTCGTGCAGGTAAGGCTTCATCATGCCGCAGTCAAAAATTACATGTTTAACAGTCACATCACTGAAATACATACACCTGACCCCAGAGCAATACTTAGTCCGTAATGAATCAAACTTTTACGAGTGGGATTTCACGTGTATGACCGTTTTTACCCCGCCGTGTAGGCAGCCATACTCGTTTTCGGGGATGTCCGTGCCGGGTATGTTGTTGTTTCCATAACCCACCGAACGCTGACATGGATTACAGGATCTTTAACGTGCGTATTTAATCTTCTGCTTACGTATACACATGAAGGGGGTTCAGGCACAAGCATGTCTGCACATATGTTGACCTGGGAGATCGGAAAAATCTCCACCCTTTACCCACCAGGCGCCGATACCAAAATTCGAACCCGGGACCCTCAGATTGGACCCTCCGTCCAACACTTTTAACCACTCGGCTATTGCGCCCGTCGTTTTGTTAATGTTTTCCCTTCTGTTTCTTTCGTTTTCTACTTTCGTTTTATTCTTTCTTCTTCCCATTCATTCCTTCATTCCTTCTTTCTGTCCTTTTTCCATGGGGAGGCGTTCTGAAAGAGGACACCACTTGTCAGCTATCAACTTCCAGGAGAATGACGACATCATGGAGCCCTAACCCTTTATAAAGATTATTTATCTGGTTCCATGCACTGGGTCTGGAGCATGACAAGTTGCTTGCCCAAATGCATTATTATCTTCTTCTTTTTTCTTCTTTTTTTTCCAATGTGTTTTACTCCGACTAAGGTTTATGGATACAAAAATATAATTTGTACATTAGGAAAGTAAAACATACTGTTGCTCTGAATATTCCTCGTCAAAATTATATATATATATATATATATATATATATTATGGACAGAATGAGCGTTCGTCAACATATTGATTCAGTGTGATATCATCATACTCAGTCGTGTGCCACGCATGCGTGTGATGCCCATGTCTGCCCAGATTTGAATTTGTTATATTCCATAAATATACTTGCCAACTTCATATGCCTGAGGTCTTTTTTTTTCTTTTTCTTTTTGTAACATTTGTGGTGTTGGCTTTACAACATTTTTTTTTCTACTTTTGCATACGATGAATTCGGCTATCAATAAAAATATGTGAGAAATATATGTCAGTTTTTCTTTTGATGTCGTATCCGAGAATGCAAATCTTCACGGCATTCACGCGTTGAAGCAAAAAAAAAAGAAAAAGAAAAAAGGTAACAACACTTTTACGAATGATGTTTGATCAACGTAATCAAATCAGTGCGCTCTTTGGGGAACAGTGGTGGACAGGGCAATGTTTTCTGCTGACAATGAAGAATAATGTTTGGTTTCTTTTTGGCATATGCGGGTTTATATTCATGGTTAATGTTTGTTTGATGCTTTCCCCTCCGTTTCTTTTGCTTTTTGAGTTTGTGTGTGTGTGTGTGTGTGTGTGTGTGTGTGTGTGTGTGTGTGTGTGTGTGTGTGTGTGTGTGTGTGTGTGTGTGTGTGTGTGTGTGTGTGTGTGTGTGTGTGTGTGTGTGTGTCTGTGTCTGTGTGTGTCTGTATGTGTATGCGTACGTGTGTATGCTCGTGCGCTTGTCTGAGTGCCTTTGTGTGTGTCTGTGTGTTTGTGTCTGTGTCAATTTTTGTGTGTGTGTCTGTGTCTGGCAGTCTCTATGTATGTATGTATGTATGTATGTATGTATGTATGTGTGTGTGTGTGTTTCTTTGATTCAACGTCTTTTCACTTTGAGTGACATTAGACTAATGTATGTATGTATGTATGTGGGTAGGTAGGTTGGTAGGTATGGATAGATGGATGTATAGATGTGTGTTATTGTATGTACGTACGTACTGGAAGAAAGACATGACCTGTCAGTGGTAAAACTTTTTGATATCCGCAACATAAACACAAACGTATGTGTGCACGTGTCCGACTATGACCATCAGAACAGCAGAGGAGGCAACTGCTGTCCTGACTATCAAGGCTAGATTTTGATTAAAAGTGAAGAGTGCCTTGCCCAAGTTTAACTCAATCAGTACGGCCAGTCCTCTCTTCTCCTCTACACAAACCCCTCGGATGTCCAGTGGGTGTCTGAATGACCCAACCTTTAGCTTCCATCGTCAGAATTGTGGTATTCTTTGTCAACATTCACCTCTTCAGTATAAGAGCCTTCCGCTTGCAATATTTTGATGATGGTAATTGGGGTGAAACGCTGTTAACGTCGTCTCTTTCGCCGTTCGTATGGAGAGAGTTAAGGAGAAAAGTGGCAAAATGGTTTAGACGCTTATCTGCCGATACAGTGCCCGTGAGGGTCTGGGTTCGAATCCTGGTCGCCCTTTCTCCCAAGTTTGACTGTAAAATCAAACTGAGCGTCTGGTCATTCGGATGAAAGGATAAACTGAGGTCCCGTGTGCAGCACGCATTGGGCGCACTGAGAAATAACCCCTGACACCCAAAGTGTTGTCCTCTGCAAAAGTATGTACAAGAAACCCACTCTGATAGATGCACAAATATTGGACGGGCGCAATAGCCGAATGGTTAAAGCGTTGGACTTTCAATCTGAGGGTCCCGGATTCGAATCTCGGTGGCGCCTGGTGGGTAAAGGGTGGAGATTTTTCCGATCTCCCAGGTCAACATATGTGCAGACCTGCCAGTGCCTGAACCCCCTTCGTGTGTATACGCACGCAGAAGATCAAATAAGCACGTTAAAGATCATGTAATCCATGTCAGAATTCGGTGGGTTATGGAAACAAGAAAATACCAAGCATGCACACCCTCGAAAACGGAGTATGGCTGCCTACATGGCGGGGTAAATAAACAAAACGGTCATACACGTAAACTGTTAAATGTTACGTGTTTGTCTGAGTGTGTAGGTGTGCGTGTATGAAACCTGATTGAATGATACAGGAAACGAATGATGAGTGCCCAAATGGCAGCCGTCAGTCGGCTCTACCCAGGTACTAGGCAGGCAGCCTTTTGTGCAAATGACTCCGTGTTTGGAAAGGGTTTAGAGCTTGGTCTCCGACCGAGAATAGGCGCTATATAAGTATCCATATCAATCAATCAGTCAATATATATGCATGTAGTCAAGGCCTGACTAGAACGTTGGGTTGTGTTGCTGTCAGGCATCTGCTAAGCAGTGGTGTGTAGCGTATGGATTTGTCCGAACGCAGTGACGCCTCCTTCAGTGACTGGTATTCAAACTTGCCCAAGTTACATCCCCACTCTCTCGTCCAAGAGGACTTTTGGACAGTCAGTGTTGGGATGGTTCATAAAGGCCAAGTGGACCCCACAGCTGCAGCACGAAGAGCCAGTGCAATCTTGCCTCTTTGTTTGACAGTCATATTCCTTCACGAAAGACTAAGCTGAAAATTAATTTTAATTGCAGTGGAGAAACCATTGATTAGACAGCTTTCACTTTGCTGCTGGACCAACTGTAAGCTAATGTCAATCTCTAGCGTAGCGTTCAGCCCTTGCATGCAGAAACAAACTTGCAAGGAGACATAAATACATAGACATATATATATATATATATATACCTGCAAGCTTACATAGGCACACATTCATCCACCCATCAGTACACACATACATACATACCTACACACATACATAAATACATACATACATACATACATACATGCACGCACGCACCAGCACACACACACACACACACACACACACACACACACACACAATACAACACAACACACACACACACACACACACACACACACACACACACACACACACACACACTGATCAAACGCAGGTTAGGTAGCAGGGGACACGCCAGAAGACTTGACGCCTGAGGTGAAGCTGGCCATGTGGTCAGAGCGGACACTCCACACGTCGTCACGGCAACCACACCTCCCTCCAATAATGTCCCCACAGGTGGACAGGTGCAGAACCCACAACGAGCCCTGTGTCTGCTGAGCTGACCAGGCGGTCACGTTTTAGTTTCAGTTTTAGTTTCACGTTTTAGGAATCTGTTTACTTATCTGTCTGTCAATCTGTGTATCTATCTGTGTAAACATCCCTCCCCCTGGTCCCCCCTCCCCCCCCCCCCCCCCCCCCCCACTTTGATTGCATTAATGTGGTTCGTCCGTCGGGATCGACGAGGACCATCTAGTCATCCTGGGAGTGGGTGGGTTGGCCTCTGTGGGTGCGCAGATGACTGGTCAGGCCAATCCGCGCCCGGAAGGTTCTGACGCAGTGTGGACAGGGGATGGTGGCGGCTGTCGGGGACATGCTGGCACTGCTTTTCTTGGCCTGTCTGCGTTGCTCTGCTGCAGCGATTCTGTTGGCCTCACAGGATTTGGCGCCTTTGTGGACAGCTGAACGCTACTTTGGTCTGTCCATTGCATTCAGCTCCCATGTGTCGTGGCTGATGTTGAAGGCCTTCAGAGAAGCTTTCAGAGTGTCTTTGAAGCGGTTCTTTTGGCCTCCATGGGAGCGCTTGCCATGTTGGAGTTCGCCATACAGCAGTTTCTTGGGGAGCCGGTGGTCTGGCATGCAAACTATATGGCCTGCCCAACGCAGCTGGGCCTGCATCAAGATAGTGTAGATGCTGGGCAAGTTTGCACGAGTGAGCACCTCTGTGTCAGGGATCTTCTCTTGCCACTTTATGCCGAGAAGTTTTCTGAGGCTGGTGGTGTGGAAGTGGTTCAGCTTTTTGGCGTGGCGTTTGTAGACCGTCCATGATTCACATCCATAGAGCAGTGTGGTGAGAACTATGGCCTTGTATACTTTGAGCTTTGTCTCCAGGGTGATGCCTCTCCTGTTCCAAACGTTCTTATTGAGTCTGCCGAAGGCAGCGCTGGTTTTTGCAAGTCTGGCATTCACCTCATCGTCGAAGACAACTGTGCGAGAGAGTGTACTGCCCAGGTATGTGAACTTGTCCACCGCATTCAGTCGTTGCCCGTTGATGAAGATGTTTGGTTCAACGTAAGGCTTTCCTGGAGCTGGTTGGTGCATCACCTCAGTCTTCTTTGTGCTGATTGTGAGGCCAAAGTTGTCACAGGCAGCAGACAACTTGTCAACGTTGTGTTGCATGTCAGCTTCGGAGGCAGCATTGAGAGTGCAGTCATCAGCAAACAGGAAGTCGTTGATGGTGTCTGTCCTCACCTTGGTTTTTGCTTGAAGCCTTCTGAGGTTGAAGAGTGAGCCATCTGTGCAGTACCTGATGCCAATGCCTACGTCAGCGTCTCTGAAGGCATCTGTCAGCATGGCTGAAAACATGAGACTGAACAGGGTGGGGGCACGAACACACCCTTGCTTGACTCCGTTGGAGACAGGGAATGGTTCTGACGTCTCTCCGTTGTCTTGGACTCGGGCCAGCATCCCATCGTGTAGTTGCCGTATGATGGTGATGAAATTTCTGGGACATCCGTACTTCACCATGATTCTCCAAAGGCCATCTCTGCTAACAGTATCGAAGGCCTTGGTCAGATCGATAAAGGTGGAGTAAAGGTCGGCGTTCTGTTCCTGACACTTCTCCTGGAGCTGCCTGGCAGCAAACACCATGTCGATAGTCCCGCGTTCTTTCCGGAAGCCACACTGGCTCTCTGGTAGGAGACCTTGCTCAAGGTGCGCTATGAGACGGTTGAGTAGCACTCTGGCCAGAGTCTTGCCTGCGACGGACAGCAGGGATATTCCACGATGGTTGTCACAGGCATGACGATTTCCTTTGCGCTTGTACAGGTGTATGATGGAAGCGTCTTTGAAGTCCTGTGGACCTGCCTCATGTTGCCAGATGAGCTGGAATAGCTGATGAAGCTTCTCAGTCAGCGCCATACCACCTTCTTTGTAGACCTCAGCTGAAATGGAGTCTGAGCCAGGGGCTTTACCATTGGATAGCAGACAGATAGCTTTCTGGGTCTCCAAAGTTGGAATGGCATCCAACGACTCACTGACTGGCACCTGGGGGAGTCGGTCAATGGCTTCATCATTGATGGTGGAAGGGCGGTTCAGTACGCTGTCAAAGTGTTCAGCCCATCTCTCAAGGATCCCGTCCTTGTTAGTGATTAGGGTAGAACCATCAGCACTGAGGAGTGAAGTAGATCCGGAGGTGGTGGGACCGTAGACTTCTTTCAGGCCGTTATAGAAGTTCTTCATGTCGTTCCTGTCTGCAAAGCCCTGGATCTCATCAGCTTTGTTGCTCAACCAGGAATCCTGCATCTGCCGCAGCTTCAGCTAGATGGTGCTGTGTGCGCTCTTCAGTATGTCTTTCTTTGACTGTGACTTGAGATCTTCAATGTGGGCTCTGTAGGCTGGGCGTTTGTCTTCCAGCAGCTGCTTGATCTCAGTACAGTTCTCATCAAACCAGTTTTTGTGCTTCCTGGCAGAAGGCCCCAGGCACTCCATGGCAGTGTTGTACACCGTCTCATGCAGTGCGCCCCATGCTGCCTCCACATTCTGGTTGTCCAGCACGGTGGACTCAAGGCGTTCCTCCAGGGTGTCAACAAAGCTCTGCTTGATGTTGCCTAGCTCCAGCCTGTTGACATTCAGGCGTTTGAGTGCTTTCATGCCCTGAGGCCGTCTCTTGGGTTGGATGTCGAGGTTGAGTTTGGAGACGATAAGGCGGTGGTCTGTCCAGCACTCGGTGCCGCACATGGCCCTCGTGACTCGTACGTCCTGCCTGTCCCTCTTCCTGACGATGACAAAGTCGATGAGATGCCAATGCCCAGAGCGAGGATGCATTCATGACGTCCTGTTACGGGTAGGGAGGCAGAAGATGGTGTTTGTGATAAGAAGGTCGTGCTCGGCACATGTCTGGAGAAGTAGTTAACCATTGCTGTTACAGTTACCAACCCCATGCTTCCCAATCACGCCTTCCCAGGAGGTGCTGTCACAGCCAACTCTCGAGTTAAAGTCACCAAGAATGATGAGCTTGTCTGCGTTGGGAACAGTGGTGATGACAGCATTCAGGTCCTCGTAGAACTTGTCCTTGATCTCATCTGGGTTGGGCATGGTGGGCGCGAAGGCGCTGACAATGGTGGTAAACTTCTTCCCGTTGCATAAAGGGTTCACTCCTTTCGGGGGGCCAGCCAGCTTGCCAACGAGGGTTGTCTTCACTGCAAAGCCAACTCCGGCCTCACGTCTCTCTTCAGGTCCGTGACCACTCCAAAAGAAGGTGCAGCCTGCGCCTCGCTCACAGAGTTCGCCTTCTTCTGCCAGTCTGGTCTCACTTAGGCAGTGATGTCGATGTTGTACCTGGCGAGTTCACTCGCAATGAGTGCTGTGCGTCTCTGTGGTCTGTCCGAATCGCCTCTGTCCAGAAGCGTACGCACGTTCCATGTGGCAATGGTCAATGGGGTGCTCCTTGTTTTCTTCTTTCTTTCCTTTGTGTGTCGACCGCTTGAGTAGGGTCCCCGTCAGCCGCGGTATGCTGACTAGGGTGGTGTGGAGCAGGCAATGTTTATGGCACCTTTTCTAGCCCCTTCCTCATGCCATGGAGGTGAGCAGTGCTGTCCTGAAGAGGACTGCTCAGTCGCTCAGGGGGCTGTCGATCTCCACCGCTGCTCCAGTCGGTGAAAAACGACCCTATGGCCTGAGCCGCCTGTGTGCAGGTCCGCCGTTACGACTGCCAGTGTACCCACACCTGTCGCTTCGTCGCTCGCCTGTCGTCACAGGGCTTGGTGAAAATGATGGTATGGGATGAAGGATGACTGATGATTTGCGCGATGACTTTGTTTATCGTGAGGAGGAGTTGCGCACCGTCGACCTCACTCTCTTGTCCGAGACCGTCGGTATCCAGTGGCAAGACGAGGTCAAGACGACTGGAGATGGAAACGGATGCAGTGGATGACCAGGATGTCCTATGTGCCTCATCCTGCCCTCAGTACTCCACAGTGCTCTGCTGCAACCGCCTTCCTCTCCGTTGAACCATGAAGGTTTCTTCCGCACAGTCCGCCGGATCCAGTCTTCACATGCTTAGGGTAGACAAGCCCTAACTCACCGAGGGTTTGAGACCCGTCGGCTACCCTCACCTAGTTTAGCCAGCCTGTCAAAGCCGTTGCACGGGGGTTGGGCGCTCCCGCATGCTAGCAGCTTCTAGGACCCATAAGTGAGAGCTGGGTGCCGGTGGGGACCAACAGAGGACGAACCACTCCCGGAAGAGCATGACAAGCCCCCCCTCTAGATGTACTACCCCTCCCGTGCACCCCCTAACCCCCGATCTGTGTATCTATCTGTGTAAACATCCCCCCCCCCCTGCTCCCAGCCCCCGCCCCCCACTTTGATTGCATTAATAGATATTTCAAAACAGTTTTTGCACGTTTTAGAATGGGTGTTTCGGTTATAAATAGCCATGCCCACCGCTTTTCCCCTGTTGGTCAAGTGGGTTGCCCTCTTTGTCTTGCCGACTGTGAAGATGAATTCCATGTACTGTTTGAATGCCCAAACTACAGTGACCTTAAGCTGAAATACTGCATAAAAAGTTCCAACTCATACTTGACACGAGATCAGCAATGTGCAAAGTATTTTCAACGGTGGACTCGACAGTCAACTAAATCTTTCAAAGTTTCTTTTTTTCTGGCTTTTAAGCGCAGAGACATAATGAATCATAATTCTGCACCAACAGCTAGCTAAGGAACGACAATGATTAATCATATTTTGCTATTGCTTTATTTAAGTGTCTTCACAACGATGATCTCTAACTGATTAAGCGAGGACGAACTATTCATTGATTTATTGTATTATTGATTAATTCATTTATTTATTCATTTATTTATTAGTTTATTCATATTTTGCGCATTTATGTAGGTTTCTTCATGTATGTTATGTTTGCAACGGGTCACAGGCCTATACGCAATTAATCATTTGTTCTTGTTCTTGTTCTTACTGTGTATCTCTGTCTCTGTCTCTGTCTCTCTCTCTCTCTCTGTATCTGTCTGTCAATCTATCTATCTATCTGTCTGTCTGTTATTCGTCTTAGGAAGTTATTTGTGTATGTATGTATGTATTATTCGTCTTAGGAAGTTATGTATCTATCTGTGTATATCTCTATTGATATATATATATATATATATATATATATGTGTGTGTGTGTGTGTGTGTGTGTGTGTGTGTGTTATCTGATATTCGTCTCAGAAAGCTGTCTATCCATCTCTCTATCTATCTATCTGTATGTCTGTGTGTCTGTCACTTATTTGTCAATTCATCTATTTACATTTTGTTGTATTTTGTGTTCTTATTTTATTTCATTTTGCGTAATGTTATCATTGGCTACTTGTTCATTCATTTATGTATGTATGTATGTATGTATGTATGTAGTTAGGTAGGTAGGTAGGTAGGTAGGTAGTTATTCAGTTAGTTACTTAGTTCTTTATTCGTTTATTTATTTATTCATTTATTTGTGTATGCTCCGCTTTCCGTGCTGTGTCAGGCATTTCCCAGAAGACTGATCGGGAACTATAAAAAAAAAAAAAAAAAAAAAAAAAAAAAAAAATAATAATAGTAAAGTAAGAAGGGAGAAAACATAAAGAAAAGTGAAACAAAAACACAAACCGGAAACCAAAAGCTAAACAAAAACTGAAAGCGAAAATGATAATAGGCATCAGCGTTATAATGCATGCACTTATTAATTTGTACTTCTTTTTATCACAACAGATTTCTCTGTGTGAAATTCGGGCTGCTCTCCCCAGGGAGAGCGCGTCGCCACACTACAGCGCCACCAATTTTTTTTTTTGTATGTTTTTTTTCCTGAGTACAGTATTTGTTTTTCCTATCGAAGTGGATTTGTCTACAGAATTTTGCCTGGAACAAACCTTTTGCTGCCGTGCATGCTACACACGGGACCTCGGCTTATCGTCTCATCCGAATGACTAGCGTC
>NC_134889.1:16723523-16728523 GCF_041734735.1 Babylonia areolata | reverse complement strand
TCTCCCGAAATGATTTATTCCGCTCTTACCTCGCTAAATAAATACATGATGGAGTATAATGTATAAAATAAATGATGGAGTGTTGGCCTAGAGGTAACGCGTCCGCATAGGAAGCGAAAGAATCTGAACGCGCTGGTTGGAATCACGGTTCAGCCGCCGATATTTTCTCCCCCTCCACTAGACCTTGAGTGGTGGTTTGGACGCTAGTCATTCGGATGAGACGATAAACCGAGGTCCCGTGTGCAGCATGCACTTAGCGCACGTAAAAGAACCCACGGCAACAAAAGGGTTGTTCCTGGCAAAATTCTGTCGAAAAATCCACTTCGATAGGAAAAACAAATTTAAAAAAAACCTGCACGCTGGAAAAAATACAAACAAGAGAGGCAAGGCCTTCAAGACTCACTTGTGATACACTTTTTTTTTAAAAATCTTATCGTTCAAATGTGTTCTGTATTTGTCATTATAAAGCTTCGGGTTAAAAGAAAAAGGAAAAAAAAAGTCCTAATGGCAGATTCGAACCCCGCGTGATCGGATGAGAAGAAACTGTCTTATCCATTACACTATCGGGGCTCCTCAACTGCCGGGTTTCGGGCGGACCACAGGTGAACGTGATGGTGGGACCATCGAGACGTACTGACGTGAGGAGCAAGGAGCTGGCAAAACTTCTGTGAAGAACATTCACGGTGGTGATGTGTTATATTCCCCCCCCTTCCCCCACATATATTCCAGTCCAGACCATTAGTTGCAGCGATATATATACTTTTTTCTTAATATAAGATAAAAGGGTGTGGCTTAACAACGGTGTTGATTTTCAGTGTTTGGGGAAAATACGTTCTGATTTGGAGTGACAAGTGAACAGATAGCAGGCATACACATAACACATGGAAAATGAACACATTAAAGAATTGCTAACGGAGAAGAAAACAAAATAGAACACTAAACAAAACACAAAATACAAGCGAAAAGACTATGTACGGCAAACGAAAAAGACTCGAACTAACCCCACACCCCCGTGCCCCCTCCCCCCGCTCCATCTTTCCTCTCTCCATCTCGTTCTTCCTCCCCCTCCCTCTCCATGACACACATGCACGTGTGGGTGAATGCAGCTATTGTGTTGTGTGAATCACAGAGGCGGAAGAAAAGGAAGACTTTCAGGGAAAATACGATATTTTCATTGACGTCATATCCTGAATATGCAACAGTCAAACAGTACCTCCGGCCATCCAGCATGTCCTGGACGTCAGCCTTGAAGGAGTCCTTGTAGATGGCCTTGATGTCCCGCACTGTGCGGTATACAGGCTGCCTCTAGGGGCGGGACACTTTAAGCCTGCAGAGAACAGCAGCATGGTCAGAGGAGACCATGTGGTTGACCCGGCAAGAATAGACGAGTTGATCAGCCTCTCGGTGCAGGACCCAGTCGAGGATGTGGCCGCTTCTGTAGTAGGTTGCCTCCTGCACACCCTGTGTGAAGTCGAACCTTGACACAATGTCCAGCACCTTGGAGGTAAGTGGATCGGCGGGCACGTCATAGTGCACATTGAAGTCACCGACCACCACTGACGTCCCACGTAGGAGGTTGCAGTAGTCGAGCAGGTCTGGTAACTCTGTCAGAAATGTAGAATTCAGAAGTTTGTTCTGCTTGCTTGGCAGTGGTCTGTACAGACAGAAGAAGTGGACATGTTGGGGTGCTGTCAGTGTGAACTGAATCAGTTCACAGGAAGTGAGAGTGAAGGGGAAGGTGGAGGTGACGGTGACGGGGAGATGGTCGCGGTAGAGGACAGCAAGTCCCCCACTCCGTGTTGCACGAGGGAAGGACCTCAGCTTGTGGCCTGGCGGAACTAACTCAGCACATTTGCTTTCATCGCCACTAGTTTTCAGCCACGTCTCTGTTAAGAAGAAAACATCCATATTCTCATCCTTGATGAAGTCCACAATCTGTGTCCGCTTAGAGTTTGAGCCGACGGACTGTGTATTAAATAGGCCCACAGTCATTCTGGTGTCTTGATGCCGACCATTGATGGCGATGACGTTGCCCATTTGAGTGTGCCCGGAGTCCAGTAAGTGTGGTGGAGCAGCTTGACCATCAGTCTTATTTGATGTTTCTGATGCCCTTAATGGCCTGTATCGTGCGAGGTCATCAGCTTGGTGGTGGGCTGAAGAGCGACAGAAAACATCCACAACAGTCTCAATTCCTCTGCTCGCCATACTGATGAGCGTGATGGGTTGTGGGGGGAGACCATTTTTCACAGGGCACAGGGGAAAATATATTAAAAATTAATGCTCAAAATGCTGGTAAAACTCCTGAGTTCTGTTAGTTTTTAACTTTTTCTATGTAAACAAAATTTAACGTCTGCAGGCGCCTGTGTTCAATGACGCTTGTTTCACTGACTGAGTGCACGTGCACTGCAAATAACAGATGTGTTAAAGCACGCTCATGTGAGGAGTACAGCAACATTCGGTGAGGTCGTACTGCAAACGTGCCTCCGAAAAACTCGTGCAGCAGACACGGAACGAAATGAACATCTGTTGACTGTCTTGAGTGGTGTTGATATTTTGTTCCCTTCTTCAACAATAGTAATTAATAAAAACAGTAATTGTGGACAATCTACCAATCTTCTGACACAACGAAAAACACTTTCACATTCACACACCGTCCATCAGAATCTGTGTCGAAGTTTTCCGAAATCTATGTACTAGAACAGTTGTAATTTACACAACAAACAAGAGCACAATTCTCACATGTCCACCCGGAAATAAACAAACTTAGTTCTTTGTAATTCTAAAGTTAATTGCATTGTCACAGTTATTTCGAAGTTCCTTCCAGAAATCTAGAACCATGTTGTACGACCAGAAAAGATATTCAATCGTTTACCTGGCAGTTTTGCAGAATGTGCATTAATTTTGTCATAGTTAGTTATATGCATAGTCTGCAACGTGATGTTTGTTGCAATGATTCTATGAGCAAGTCGAACTTGAAACCAGCTAAGTTTTAATTTCCTTTATTTTCTGATTTAACATTTCTCTATTCCATTTATCACAGCAGTTTGGCTGGTGTTTATCTGTTATTAAGGTGGTGTGGAAAGCACGTGTCCCTCTTTTGGTATCCCGGATGATATCAGTTGATCCTGGCATATTTCGTATTTTACTTCCTAGTAAGTTAAAGCCTGTTTTTAGACAGTACTCTTTTATTGCATGCACGCAACCTGAGAACTCTATGAAGTGTGTCTGAATTTCATATTTAAATCTAAATTATGTCATTAGTTTACCATCTGAACATACTAAGTCTGCCATACGACACACGTGCTTTTCCATCCATTTTTTGATTATTGTCTTTTTATCAATTTTGAATTTATCATTATAGACAGTTTTCAGCTATTACATCAGCAGACTCTTTTAAGCTGACTTTGCTACCATATTCTTTATATGCTTCGAATGTATTTTGCCAGAAATTATTTAATCTAACTTTGTTAATTGGAAGGCTTGAACCAAATTTGTCTAAATCTTCAGTAATTGGACATACTTCGTTTATCACAGATGTCCATTTGTGTGTCCTCCCACCAACAATTTTCTTATCCATGAAATTTTCAATGACTGAACAAAATGTCTGATAGAGGGGACCTCTAAGCCTCCATTTCTTAAATCTTTAATTACCGTCTTTCTTGCAATTCTGTTTGTTACACATACTAAGTTAAAACATTGTTTCTGTCGGTTACCTATGAAATCATTCGGAGAGTTTGGTAACATAATCCAGAGATGAATAAGTGTTGATAGGAGTAAAGATTTTAGAACCGCCACACTGCCAACAGGCGTGATGTTTCTCTTGATCCAAACTTTAAAAAGAGCTCTCACCTCAGATAACATTTCAGCGTAATTCAGTTCAACGCATCTGGTGAGATCCGTTGTAAATAATACTCATAATACTTTATATTGCCCAGGGTTCCAGTCAGATTTTAAGTGGGGCATATATTTGGTATTTGAGAACATTTTATTTCCAGGTCATATTACTTTTTTTTTTTTCAATATTAAAAAATAATCCAGACACTGAACCAAATAGATCTAATGTTTTCATTGTTTGTTCAAAAGACATTGTGTCTCTTTCATTTGTCAGTTGTGTATCATCTGCAGATTGACTTATCTTGTGTTCTACGTTGTTTATGTTTATTCCTTTTATGTGTTTGTTCTCTCTAATCGTTATCGCTAAAATTTCAACTGAAAGTATGAATAGATATGGGACATTGGATCTCCCTGCCTACAACCCCTAAATACATTGAACCAATCTGAGCACTGACCGTTTGCTATAATGCTTGATTTTATTCCCTTGTGAAAGGTCTTAATCCACTTGCAAATATCTTTGCCAAATCCGAATGATTCTAAGAATTTGTGCATGAATTTCCATACTAGTGTGTCAAATGCTTTTTTGAAATCTACGGAGATCATCATTCCAGGCAAATGCTTTACTTTTAGATACTCTATAATGTCAAAAATAAGCTTGATGTTATCACCAATATATCTGTTTGCCATGAAACCCTTTTGATCTTAATTCATTAACTTGGGAATTACTGTTTTTATTCTGTTTCATATACACGAAGAACCTATTTTGTGAATTATATTTAGTAAGGATATAGGACGTCCATTTTTTATGATTTCTTGATTTATCGTCTTTTGGGATGCAAATTATTATGCCTTCTTTCTGGGTGCTTGTCAGTAATCCCTCTCTAAATTATTTGTTTAACTCACTCAGTACGGCCAGTCCTCTCTTCTCCTCTACACAGACCCATCGGATGTCCAGTGGGTGTCTGAATGATCCAACCTTTAGCTTCCGTCGTCGGAACTGTGGTATTCTTTGTCAACATTCACCTATTCAGTATATGAGCCTTCCGCTTGCAATATTTTGATGATGGTAATTGGAGTGAAACGCTGTTAACGTCGTCTCTTTCGCCGTTCGTATGGAGAGAGTTAAATCTCTCACTACAAAAGGGCATGTCTGTTTCCAGAAGAAT
>NC_134889.1:16696023-16716023 GCF_041734735.1 Babylonia areolata | reverse complement strand
CCCTTGTCCTCTGACGTGGGCAGTATATGAAACATTCATGGGACAGTTGGGGTCATCAGAGACATCGCCCCGAACAGATCGCCAAACATTGCCATCACCGCTTGTTGTCCCTCCTCCCCCCCCCCCCCCGCCCCCTACTGCCTCCCATCCCCCACCCCCAACCCTCCCACCCTGTCAGTCCCGTGCATAGAGACAGCACGTCCCTATGGTCAGTTCAACGTTTGACATTTGACGTAGTAGCTAATAGTCCCGCCAACGACATAAGGCCATAATTATCATGACTGACCAACTATAAAAAATTAAAATAAAATAAAAATTCAACCACGTCATAGACAAACCTGTTACAACCCCCCTATCCACCTGCGAAACAACAGTTCATAACACATTATATTAACCATAAAGGTCCTTAAGGCTGTGCTGGGATCGTCAGCCTTTATCAGCCCAGGATTTAATAATAAAAAAAAAAAAAAATCGTTAAGGTGGATAGAAAAAAACAACTTCAAAGCCACACAAAATGGCACATAAAAAGGCCACAATGGAAAATAACATTGGAGAATGGACAGCTAGTGCCCACTCCAGTGCTTACTATAAATCATCACAATCTAATCCCCAGAGCAAAATATCACAGATAGTAAATCATAGATTGTGGAAAAGTGAGGGGAAAAAAAAATGTGTCAAGGCTTGCTCGAGGGTGAAAAGAAATGGGAATGGACTTGGATGGCAGAAAAAAGCAGACAAAAACGAAGGAAAAAAAAAAAACAAACAAACAAACAAAAAACCAACAGAAAACAATCCAGAAACAAAGAGAGCAATAGAAAACATGAAATTTCTTGCACAGAATTTGCAGAAGGCGGAGGTGCTCTTTATACTGAAATACCCCTTGTACCCATGAGGGAATCGGTTCAACTTCTCACATGATGCATTCCTGTCGGGCTGTGCCTTGCCATCAGTGGTGAACACAGGATGGACTGTCTTTCTTTGTATTTTTTTTCTCTCTCAATATATATATATCTATATCTATATATATATGTGTGTGTGTGTGTTTGTGTGTGTGACAAGATGGGCTGCTTTTCTATCCATCTATGTTTCTAACCTTCTATGTGCATATCTGTGTCACAGGATGGAGTGCCTTTCTATTTAATTGTTTCCACTTATCCATATTTCTGTGTGTATATTTATGTCAGATGATGGACTGCCTTTCTAACTATCAATGTTTCTATCTATGCGCATATCTATGACACAGGATAAAGTGCCTTTCTCCCTATGTTTCCATCTTTCGATGTGTATATCTATAACACAGGATGAAGTGCCTTTTATCCCTATGTTTCTATCTTTCTATGTGTATATTATGACACAGGATAAAGTGCCTTTCTCCCTATCTATGTTTCTATCTTTCTATGTGTATATCTATGACACAGGATAAAGTGCCTTTATCCCTATCTATGTTTCTATCTTTCTATGTGTATATCTATGACACAGGATAAAGTGCCATTCTCCCTGTCTATGTTTCTATCTTTCTATGTGCATATCTATGACACAGGATAAAGTGCCATTCTCCCTGTCTATGTTTCTATCTTTCTATGTGTATATCTATGACACAGGATAAAGTGCCTTTCTCCCTATGTTTCTATCTTTCTATGTGTATATCTATAACACAGGATAAAGTACCATTCTCCCTATCTATGTTTCTATCTTTCTATGTGTATATCTATGACACAGGATAAAGTGCCTTTCTCCCTGTCAATCTATGTTTCTATCTTTCTATGTGTATATCTATGACACAGGATAAAGTTTCTTTACCCCTGTCTATCTATTTTTCCATCTTTCTATGTGTGTATCTATGACACAGGATAAAGTGCCTTTATCCCTATCTATGTTTCTATCTTTCTATGTGTATATCTATGACACAGGATAAAGTGCCTTTCTCCCTATGTTTCCATCTTTCTATGTGTATATCTATAACACAGGATAAAGTGCCATTCTCCCTATGTTTCTATCTTTCTATGTGTATATCTATAACACAGGATGAAGTGCCTTTCTCCCTATGTTTCTATCTTTCTATGTGTATATTATGACACAGGATAAAGTGCCTTTATCCCGGTCTATCTAGGTTTCCATCTTTCTATGTGTATATCTATGACACAGGATAAAGTGCCTTTCTCCCTATCTATGTTTCTGTCTATGTGTATATTATGTCACAGGATGGACTGCCTTTCTATTCATCTGTTTCTGTCTTTTTCTACATGTGTGTGTGTATGTGTGTGTGTGTGTGTGTGTGACAGGACGGACTGCTTTTCTATGTATGTTTCTATGTTTCTGTGAATATATCTATTGCAAAGGATGGACTATTTATATGTTTCTATCTTTCCATGTCTATAAAAGTGTCACATCATGGACTGCCTTTCTATTTATCTATGTCTCTCTCTTTCTATGTGTATAGTCATGTCATAGGATTAACTACCTTTCTATTTTTTCTATGCATTTGTCACAGGATAGACTGCCTTTCTATCAATGCTTCTATCTTTCTATGTGTATATTTATGTCACAGGATGAACTGCCTTTGTATCTATCTATGATCTGTTGGCTGACATCTTCAAGGTCAAGTTGCACACGGCTTTGGTCTTGGTTCAATGAAGTTCACACTGCTCGAAGTCAAGTCATTGATCTCTGTCTGGGTAGGGGGTCCTTCTGGCATTCCCAGGGTCCCTTATAACGCCAGGCAACCCCCCCCCCCCCGCCCCAAGACAAACAGCCATCAAGGATTTTACCCATTGTTACAACACAACTTCCATCTGTCACTTCATTTTCTTTGCGTTTTGTAGTCTGTTGGCCTTTGATGTTACGGCTCACAAGATCCCTAGGGTGAGAAAAAGTGGCAATGAATGACTGTGCACCGAACTTCCCATCAGCATGTGTGAGGAAGAAGCCAGGTATGTGGAGTGGTGGCCGAGTGGCTAAGTGCTGGACCAAGAAACAAAGTGTCCACAGGCTCAAGTCCCGTGTACACACCAGGTTTTTTACTCCCCCTTCCACTACTCCTTGAACGGTGGTCAGGGTGCTAATCTTTTGGATGAGATGATAAACCGAGGTCCTGTGTTCAAATTGCTCTTAGCACATGTAAAATAGCCCATATGATTTAAAAGGATTGTCTCTGGCAAAATTCTGTAGAAAAAAATCCACTTTGATTGCAGAAATAATTTATTTCTAAAAGGCTTCCAACAGGTGCAACAGCCAGTTAGTTAAAATGGTGGACTTTCAGTCTGAGGGTCCCAGGTTCGAACCCTGGTCACAGCACTTGGTGGGTAAAGGGTGGAGATTTTTCCAATCTCCCAAGTCAACAGATGTGCCTGAACCCCCTAATCCATAATATTATTCCATGTCAAAGTTTGGTGGGTTATGGAAACAAGAACATACCCAGCATGCACCCCCTCAAATACAGGGTGTAAGTGTCTACATGGCGGGGGTAAAAATGGCCATACAAGTAAAAAGCCAAACCATGTATGCATACGACCAAATGTGGGAATCACAGCCCACAAACGAAGAAGGAAAGGCTTCCACTCCCTTTCCCCTGTCTGCAAGCATCTGCATCTTGCAATCTGAAAAACATGTTTGTGAAACCATACACTCAATGATTTGTTGTGTCTTTGTTGCGTAATTTCTGAATGGGCACATAACAGTATGATTCTGATTGACGGCACACAATTATTACCTCCACACAGACACAAACTCAAAAACAGAAACCAACCCCAAACACCAAAGAATAAAGTTGTTTATTTATTTCACACAATCCATACCATAAACATTTCCAATCTCACCAATCAGCCAGCCGCAATGCTACTTTCTGCAAATTATTTGCTTGTCATCCTTTCGATCTTTCAGGAAGGTCTATTTTACAGTCTCCATGAGAACAACGACACAAAATGGCATCAACATCATTGTCGACAACAGACTTCCACTGTTTCCACTGTTTTGCAGCTCTGTAAATACAGATTAAAGGTAATGGATCCAATAGCAGAGGCAATGAATTGTACTCAAGTGTCTAGTGCTTGACATTAGAGGGCAGGGCACAGACCTCTCCTTTTACTACTTTTAAATTTTCCCAAGTGAAGACGGGTATCCATTCACACCTGGGATGGAGTGAAGAAAATTGGAGAAGAGCGCCTTTCTGAAGTGTGTGGGGGGAGGGGGGGTGCGCACCATGAGAGAGAGAGGCACTGAACTAAATCTGATCCAGTGTTCACCAGGCCTCTGTTTCATCATGCTGTTGTGTCCTTGGGGAAGGCGTTCACTCCAGCCAGGTGCGAATGGGTACCATACTTCAGTCGAGGAAGGTTAAAACAATGGAAAGAGAGGATTGTACCCAACCTTCCAGTGCTGAGCCCAAAACACAGTGGATACAAATTCACTGCACCCTTTGGACGCAAATGGCTATTGGGCCTTGAACCTTTCAGCATGCAGATTCAGACTTCTTAGATGTATTTACACATCCTCACGAGACCTGCAACTCTGTCATCCTCAGAACTGATCAGGACCATCACCACCCATCCCACCCATTCAAAATGTATCCACATCACCCATCTGTCCATCCACCCAGCCAGAAAGGAATGCAACACATGTGACACAGCTGTGAAGAACGTCCTTCAGTAGCCTTCATCTGACCACGTGATGGTGTAGCCGGGGAAGTGGTTTTCTAACACAGCCTGGGTGATGGCGTGATCAGCTTTTCCGTAACCCTGCAACACACAGCATCACTGGGCTGCTGTTTATACAAGGAAAACATGCATATTATGTGAATGGGAAGATGATAGTGAAAGATTTCCATGCAGACCCCTCACTCTTCCAGCATACAGTATCACTGGGCCGCAGTTTATACAATGTTATGGAGTGCAGTGCAGTGCAGCGCAGTAGTGTTGTGTGCTGTAGTGTGTGTTTCAGTTTCAGTTTCAGTAGCTCAAGGAGGCGTCACTGCGTTCGGACAAATACATATACGCTACACCACATCTGCCAAGCAGATGGCTGACCAGCAGCGTAACCCAACACGCTTTGTCAGGCCTTGTATTTTGATATACTTACATTTTATTATTATCATTATTAATTAATGTATTTATTTATTTTTCTATTTATTAATTTATCTATTAATTCACTTACCTGTCTCTCACTTACCTATCTATCTATTGATATACTTACATTTTATCATTATCATTATTCATTCATTAATTCATTAATTAATTAATGTATTTATCTATTTATTCATTTATTTATCTGTTTATCTATTTATTCACTTACCTATCTATCTACTCATTCATTCATTCAAATTATTGATTTATTATCTACTTATTATTATTCATTCATTATCATCATTATTCTTAATATCATCATCATTATTATATAATTCACTTTTCTTCTTCTATTTCTACTTATTATCATTCCATTATACATAATTATATATATGTATATGTGTGTATATATGTGTGTGTGTGTGTGTGTGTGTGTGTGTGTGTGTGTGTGTGAGAGAGAGAGAGATAGAGAGAGAGGGAAAGGGAAAGAGAGAGAGAGAGAGAGAGAGAGAAAGAGAGAGAGAGAGAGAGAGAGATTTTTTCCTCCTCACTGCCCAAGTGCATTGGATTACGCTGCTGGTCAGGCATCTGCCAAGCAGATGTGGCGTAGCATAACACAGACTGGGTGCATATACGGATTTCAGTCTGAATGCAGTGATGCCTCCTTGAGTAACTTAACCGAACTGAACCAAATGTGTAATGTAGTTTACACAAAGCTATGCAGCGGTATGTAGCGGAGTGGAGTGGGTTGTGTGCTGCAGTTCACGCAATGCCATGTAGCACAGTGCAGCAAAATGACGAATAACGAAGTGTAATGTAGAGCAGTGTGCGATGCAGTTTTTTCTCCACGCATTACAGTGGTGAGTCAGAGTTGCAAATAACTATGGTTCAGTCCCAATGCTTCATGATGCCTTCTTTCAGCTTCATGGAGGCCTCAACTTGTGCGGACTGATCAATATATATGCTGCAGCACATCTGCTTAAAGAAAAAAATGTTTTAAAAAAATGAGGAGATGCCTACACTGTGCACAGGCTCAACCCACCAGTCAGGCCTTGAGAGCCAACAGCAGCATATACAGTATATCCCCCTTCCCATGCCCCCAACACAAATAACGTTTTAACTCATTCTACCCCACAACTATAAACCTTCTACAACTCCCCTGGACCATCACAACACAAGACCACTGCAGTAAAACAAACAAAAACTGAGTTGTTCAGTAAAACAGCAAAAATCAACAGAGAATTTTGAATTGATCTGTCACACAAAGCTTCATTTTCATGCTTCCTGAATCCCTACAGGCTCAGTTTAAGATGTCAACTGTACAAAGCAAGAACAAATTAAATCAGAATAGTGTACTGGTACAAGAATACTCGTACCAGGTCCACAGGGAAAGTACAATGAGTTACGGTGAAAATTTTTATTTTTGATGCTTCCTCACCTTTTTTTTTAATGGAAAAGAAAGACTTCAGAGCCTGGATTCATAACAAACTTTCTCTCTGTATATATTATGTATATGAAATGTGTCAAACTCAAAGTGTCAAGTGTCTCCCCCCCAACACACACACATATATATACATCAGTATGATTATCTATCTATCTATCTATCTATATATATATCAA
Organism: Babylonia areolata; assembly: GCF_041734735.1. Classification (NCBI taxonomy): domain Eukaryota; kingdom Metazoa; phylum Mollusca; class Gastropoda; order Neogastropoda; family Buccinidae; genus Babylonia; species Babylonia areolata. The sequence continues at coordinate 16,709,346 of NC_134889.1, read as the reverse complement.
CTACATCAAATAATTCAATAAATAAAATTTAATAAACAGAACAGTATAAATTGGTACATACAATACAAAAACAAAAACAAAAAAAAACAAACACCAACAGATGAATAAACAGAATCCTACTGTAACATTGTGTAGCAGTAGCAGTATCAGTAGCTAAAGGAGATGTCACTGTGTTCTGACAAATCCATACATGCTACACCACATCAGCCAAGCAGATGCCTGACCAGCAGCATAACCCAACACAACAACAACACATTAAATTAATAATCCTGAAGTTAATTCACAGTTAATTCTATGGCAGATGTTGGTCAGTTTTCAGCTTTCAGTTTCAGTTTAGCATCAAAGCATACGTGGACTGATCCATAGAAGTTACACAACATCTGCTTTGTAAAAAAAAAAAAAAAAAAAAAAAAAAAAAAAGAATCAGATGCCTAACCTTTACATAAACCCAGCATGCTGCTCAGACCTTGAGAGCCCACCCTAGGAAACATCGGCCAACACCTGAAAGTTGCCACACACTGCACAGTGTTGGGCAACTGGTAAAAGGGAAACAATCATGCATTTCTTTGTCTGGCACAAGGCAGCAAGAGTAACGGTTCTTCCTAGCAACTGATAATGCTTGAGCTTGTGCCTGATAGTGACGCCACAGTGACTGTGACACTGGTGTTGTGCACCATACCAGCAGACCACTGACAGTGCAGGGAAATGAAATGGTGTGCTGATCTGTGTTGGTTTAAACAGTGTTTTATCTGAAATGTCACAATATCAATTACAATGAATGTGACAGGGCAACAAGAAAATCTTATATTTAGTCCTATAGAAATGTACATACCATACACACTCAATATATATGACGGATGTCGCTGCAGGTTGAAATGGACATATCGTACTTGTAGCATGAATTATGAAGCCTGCTGAAGCTGTGTACTTCCCTGGGATTGAATGGGTTAAACACAAGTCAGGCATTTGCTCCTTTTTCTCTTGTTTGTTGCTTTTTTTTTTTTCTTTTTTGTCTTAAAGCAGATGTGGTGTAATGTGCTCGGATCAGTCCTGCAAACTTTGACATCCCCTTGGAACTGAAACGTTCAGGGAAGGTGAAAGGATTCAGAGTGGCCAATGAGGGTCAAAGAAACAGCAGCAAGCACGTAACTTGATACAGCAAAGAATCATGGCTGAAGAGGGGTCAAAGAAACAGCAGCAAGCACACGACCTGATAAAAGCAAAGAATCAACCACAGAACTCACCACAGAGTAGCCATAGATCTGGATCTGTTTTGCAGAGGGGTTATGCTCTATCCGGCCTCCTCCCAGCACCTCACAGTCCAATCCTCTGCTTTCTATGCCGTCCACAACCATGTCATAGATGTCAGCTGAAAAACAACACTGTTGATGTTAAAACCCTTGACTATGTGCATAGTGACGTCACTGATGATGTCATCAGAAAATGGGAAATAGCTCTGGAAGGCTCAAAATTCACACAGTTTATCTAGAGTGGTATATCTCCAGACACATTTCTCAGTTTTGGGCTTTTTGTTTTGGATAATGTTTTATGACCTGAAATACCACTTTCTACTGTTTTCCCCCTGGCACTGAAGGGGTTTTAACAACAATGTCATACATACAGCTGAAAAGCTACACTGTTTATGCATAGTTGTTTCAAAAACCATGTCATAGATCCTGCTGAAAAACAATACTGTTTATGTGTAGTTATTTTAACAACCATGTCATAGATCCTGCTGAAAAACAACACTGTTTATGTATAGTTATTTCAACAACCATGTCATAGATCCTGCTGAAAAACAACACTGTTTATGTATAGTTATTTCAACAACCATGTCAAAGGTCCTGCTGAAAAATAACCCTGTTTATGTATAGCTATTTTAATAACCATGTCATGGATCCTGCTGAAAAACAACACTGTTTATGCATAGTTATTTTAACAACCATGTCACAGATCCAGCTGAAAAATGACACTGTTTATGCATAGTTATTTTAACAACCATGTTATAGAGCCTGCTGAAAAACAACACTGTTTATATATAGTTATTTTAACAACCATGTTATAGATCCTGCTGAAAAACAACACTTTATGTAATATAGTTATTTTATCAACCATGTCATAGATCCTGTTGAAAAACAACACTGTTTATATACATATATTTCAACAGCCATGTCATAGATCCTGCTGAAAAACAACACTGTTTTTGCATATATATTTTAAAAAAAACTATGTCAGTTTCTCATAGATGTCCGCTGAAAAATAACACTTTATGTATAGTCACTTCCACAACTATGTCATAGACATTGGCTAAGTTCACTGTATATATAGACTCACTTTAAAACCATGTTGTTGATATCAGCTAAAAAAAACAACCCCAAACCCACCGTCTATGTAGAGTCACTTTAAAACCAATGTCATAGACATACACATAATAGATAGATGGTGGCTGGAAAGCAATTTTAGTTTCTCAAGAGTTCCCAACTGCCTTCGGACAAATCCACAAATGCTACATCACAGCTGCTAGGCAGATGCCTGACAGCAGCATAAAACCATGAGCTAGTCAGACCCTGGGTGCATACACTGTGTACAGGTTTTCAGAGTGGTTTTCTTCTAAAGAATATAGTCTGAGAACAACCCTCTTGTTTGCAGTGGGTTCTTTTTCAGTGCGTCATGGGCTTGTGCTGCACTAAGGACCTTGGTTCACTGTCTGATCCAAATGACTAGACGCTCGGGTTTTTTTTCCAGTCAAACTTGGGAGAAAGGGTGAGACTGTGATTCAAACCCATACCCTCACAGACACTGTACTGGCAGGTAAGCATCTTAACCATTCTGCTACCTTCCTCCTGAAAAACAATACAGTTTATAAGAATAACTTTATTATCTCCAACTGGAGAAATTTGGTCAGGTGCATTATCACAACATAGACAAGTAAACAACATGGGGACCATAACTGTAAAAGTCAACAACAGCTTTTACGAATATTACGAAGACACAAATGTAAAAAATATCACATACACCGTTTCATACATACATCCACACACTGCAGGTAATAACTAGTATTCTTAACATAAAAACAGAAAGAATTAAGAAACACTATTTTGAATATAATTATAGGCATAGCCTACTATATTGCACACTGATTATAATAGACGGATAAGAATAAAGATGAATTGTGGAAAACCACAACCAGATAATCAGCACACACCCGCACCCACCCACCCTCCACCCACGCGGATTACTTTATTAAACAGGAGTAATAAACATGTGTTCTCAAATTAAAGCATTTCACATATTCGCTTTTAAAACATTGCAATTAATTATTACATCGTAATTATTAACAGAAATATATTTAGAATATGGACGTTAGCATTAGACATATTCCACTGTACATTCATCCTGCATATTGCACATTATTCATCCTACATATTGCACATTCATAATAACCAATTGTCACGTTTTTAAGATCAGTAAACACACACACACACACAAACTAGAACAAGGTACAACCTATCATGCATGGACTTTCACACGTTTTACACGAGAGTGTGTGTGTGTGTGCGCGCGCACACACTCACACATTCTCAAGAATTTAAAAGGTGGATTGAACGTGGAATATGTATAGTCACTTTAACAATCATGAGACAGATCTTCATAGTCACTTTCTTACCTTGCTGAACAGTTCTTTGGGGTACTTTCTTCTTTTTTTTCCCTTTTTTTCTTTGTGCGTGTGTGTGTGTGTGTGTGTGTGTGTATCTGTCTGTCTGTTCTGTCTGTCTGTCTGTGTCTGTGTGTCTATGTGTGTGGGGGTTTCAGTGTGGTCAGTCAAACACGTGCAATAATCACAGCAGACTTTGAATGCTGAAATATTACCTTGAAGTTAACCACACATACAATAATGAATCATACATGCAAAAATCAAAGTTAGAGGATATACATATACATATATAGGTTTATATTTTGGTTTACAGTTCACTGTTGACTGCCAGAATTATTTCTTACTTTGTTGTGCTTTTCCAAATAGTACGCTCAGCTGCTGATTCTAGATTGGTGACAATTCCTAAAAAAAACAAAAAAACATGAGGTCAGCACTCTTTCTCCTACCTTGGCCTAGTACAGTAGTACCAGTACAGTAGTAGTATGGTATAATGTACCTTTCTCAGTCCATCCCATGGATTCCTCTAATCAGTTTAATTTTTTAAAAGTCTCTCAAAACACACCCTTTCTGCCTTCCATCTCTTTAAGTACTCTGCTTCTTGAACTCCTGTTTGCCATGTGTGTCCACTGAAAAACAACACTGTTTTGTATAGTCACACTAACAACCATGTAAATTGTAATGGATGTCCACTGTAAGCCAACACTGTGTATAGTCACTTTAACAACCGTGTCTTTGATGTCCACTGAAATACAACACTGTGTTACGTAATAACCATGCGCCTTAACAGTATCAGTATCAGTAGCTCAAGGAGGCGTCACTGCGTTCGGACAAATCCATATACGCTTCACCACATCTGCCAAGCAGATGCCTGACCAGTAGTGTAACCCAACACGCTTAGTCAGGCCTTGAGAGAAAAAAAAAAAAAAAAAAAATATATATATATATATATTATATATATAATTATATATATATATATTTTTTTTTTAATTAAAAAAAAACTAAAACAGATGAAAATAAATAAATAAAATAAAAATAAAAATAAAATAAAACAAAAATACACACACACACACACACACACACACACAAACAACCAAAAAACAACTATGTAACAGATGCAGGGTTCGTCACTAACGGGAGCGCTGAGCGGAACGCTCTGAAAAAACAAATTGCGCTCTGGAAAATTCCTTGACTCAGAGCGCTTGCGCTCTTGATTTTGAAAAGACATAAGCATACACTACTGTATCTTAATTGTTATTCCATTGTCCATCACAAACAAGAGTCAAAAGCGCGATCGTTTTGCATTTACCGAAGTTTGAAAGCCGTCTGTTTACGTTTTGTTAGTTCAACTGGAAGTAGGCCTAGTGAATCAGGGGAGGCTATGCAAAAGAGCGCTCTTCAGACTTGAAGAGTAGAAAAGTGGAGCACACGATCGATTTCGCGGCCGTGCAAAATCAAAATGAATTTATGTTTGAGACTTGTTGCTCTATGTTTTTAGTGTGCGCTCTTAGTTTTCAGTTTGCGCTCATCAAAATTCTGAAACTAGAGCGCAGGTGCTCATGCGAAAAAATGTTAATGACGAACCCTGAGATGTCTACTGTAAAACACTTTAACAGCCATGTCATGTATATGTGGCAGAAATCATAGATAATTATTGACTAAAAATAACAGTGTAGAGTCACTTTAAAGACGATGTTGTAGATAGGCTGAAAAATACCACTGTTTATGTATAGTCACTTCAACAACTATGTCACAGACATTGGCTAAGTTCACTGTGTATATATAGACTCACTTTAAAACCATGTTGTTGATATCAGCTAAAAAAAGCCAAACCCACTGTCTGTGGAATGTCACTTTGAAAACCATGTCATACATGTGACTGAAAAACAACATAACTTTTAATAATATATAATTGTATATATTTTAATATCATGCTGTAGACATTTTCGTTTATAGTTCACTGCCAGAATTAGTTCTTTCTTTGTTGTGCTTTTCAAAATAGTACGCTCAGCTGCTGATTCTGGTGGTGACAACCTATATATATATTTTTTTTTCAAACACATGAGGTCAGCACTGTCTCTCCTATCTTGGCCTAGTACAGAAGTACCAGTACAGTAGTAGTATGGTACAATATACCTTTCTCAGTCCATCCCATGGATTCCCCTGATCAGTTTAAAACATCTATCAAAACACAACCTTTCTGCCTTCCATCTCTTTAACTACTGTGCTTCTTGAACTCCTGCTTGCAGTGTGTGTACATGAGCAGATGTGTTTGTTTACCTGTATGTGTGTACAAGTAGTTGTATATGTATGGTGCATCTGATGCGTATGTGTTTAAATGTATAGATCTATAACATTTTATTGTCACTTTGTAAATAACACAAGCTCTCTACCTGGGAGGTGTGATTGTCAATCTGCACAATTATCATTAATAAAAACAAATAAATACCCCCCCCACCCCCACCACACCCCCCAAAAAAAGAAAAAGCAACAATCTACTGACCATGGTAAGGTGCTTTGACCGTTCCCCGGACAATGTATTTATAGTCTTCGTCCACATCTTTGTCATAAACTTTGATAAGTATGTATTTGAATCGGCCACTTGCATCGATTTCTGCATTGCTGACTCCACCCAGTTTTGAGTTGTTTTTGGCCGAGTCTGAAGCAATTTTCTTTGCAGCCATAGTGGGGTGTACTGAAACAGTGGAGAAACACACACACACACACACATGTACACACACATGCAAAATTATACATTTTGAGCAAAGAAAATATTAGTATCTCTCTCTTTTTCTTTTCTATATCATTATTCATTACAATTGATATGTCATATGTGCATCATCAGAATGTTTGCGAGGTTAAGAGGAGACACTAGTTTTATCATTTATGTTGTCAGCATTACTTGAAAAACAAGTGAGTGAATACGACTAAGAGTGAGAGGAGTGGTGAGAGAGAGAGAGAGAGAGAGAGAGAGAGAGAGAGAGAGAGAGAGAAACACTATTATCTATCATGTGATTATTGTTTTCTGTGTTTGAGACTGGTTTAAAGCCGGGTTTGGATTTTTGCATAATTTCTCTGTCTCTCTCCGGGTACATGTCTCTTTCTAATGCAGTGTGAGACTGCGGCATCGACAGGGTGACGCGCACTGCAACAGTCCTTGAATTCCATTGCAACAGATTCGCATTTTCTCTAACTGAGACGAGTATCACTGCCAAACAGAAGACAATGGACGTATTGTCTATTACATGTTCACCGATGATGTTTGACTCAGCCACAAGCACACGTTCTGAAAACTTCTTACAAACCTATGTTTTCTGGCGTGCAAATGAGCCAGACGTGAAAATTGGTGACAGGAAGCACTCTCTTGTGCACAGAAACCCAAATCCAATCAACGATATGCGTCGTGCTTTTTGATTGATCATTATACCAACCAATCAAAATATACAAAAAATATTATGCCCAGCTCTCTTCATGTGAGCTCTTCACTGGTTTGAAACGAAATGAACAACAGATTGCACTCGGTATTAACTGAACGAACATGCACCGGCAGGAAATACCTACACACGCACACACGTACGAACTGGCGGCCCGGAACTCACAACACACTCTCGATCACTAATTACGAACGAACTCGATCACACACAAACACACACACACCGGCACACATGCAGATAGGGAAAAAACGGTGCATGGAGATTAAACAAACATATATACCACACAAAAAAAGTTACATATCCCGTCTTTTGATTGTTTCTAAGAAACGATCGCTCGGATATTTCTCAGTATAAATAACTTTGATGTATAAGACCTGTACCCGTACGAGTGTGGTTGCATGCGTGTCGTGTGTGTGCCACGATAAGTTATCGTGTGTGTGTGTGTGTGTGTGTGTGTGTGTGTATATAATCTGCGGAAAATAAATCCCTGCATCAGTGGTGAAAGATTGACGCAGAGGAGGTCAACTAATTATATGTCAGATGGAAATGATTTATAGGCCTGATGATGTGCAGTGAAATCAGTGTGATGTGCTTGTACACAACACTGAGTAACAGCATTAAGTTGAACCCCGCCGGCCCACACCCCCTCCTCCAGACTGCTTGACCCCTCCATTCCCCCCCCCCCTCCCCCCCCCCCCGCCCCCCCCCTCCCACTCAACTGACGGCCTCAGTCAGTGATGACGTCACGTATCCGCTCAATACGCTTTCGAGCCTTCAGCTGCCTGACTGATTAGATCTGTACGATGACCTTGTGCTGTGCCCAATGTCAGTCAGTGTCAGTCAAGTAGGACAGGGAGGCATAGGCCTACGTCAGCATGCCGCAGGGTCCTTCCACGGCAACCAGATACCACGAACTCCACAGTGATATCCTGGCCTCCTGGCGGGCGGCTCAAGGAAAACTGCCCCCGGGGTCCGACTAATGGGCAGGAAACTGACTCGATGACTCACCGGCTGCTTCAAGTTTTTCGAACTCAAAACTTCGGAAAATAAAAAGAACAGAAAGAAAACTGAGCCGGAAAGTATGCCACAGAGAGAGAGAGAGAGAGAGAGAGAGAGAGAGACAGAGACAGAGACAGAGACAGAGAGCCAGAGCGGAGAGACAGAGACAGAGGCAGACACTGTGACACACAGATATACAGAGATGAAAGACTGAAAAAAAAGAAGAAGAAGAAAAAACAAAAGAAAAAAAGAAGAAAAAAAAAAAAAAAAGAAAAAAAAAGAAAAAAAAAAAGAAGAAGAAGAAGAAAAGAAACGGAAACTGCGAAAACTGACCTCAAAATACGACCTCAGTAAGTGACCGAGCAATCTCGATCTTGAGCAAGGCACTAGGTCTGTTTTCCACGATTATTGTCACGTATTCCAAGTCACTGAGTACAGAAAGTCCTCCATCTTTTTTTTTTTTTTTTTTTTTTTTTTTAGCCGCGCCCATCAGTGATAACTATGGACGCGCCTGAACAGCCTACGATTTTGTGTCTAGCGCCGTGGGCGGCGGCTGTAACTTCAGTCGGTCAGTGATACCGTACTGTGTTAATGATCAATGTCAGTGATTGGGTCTGCCACTTAATACTATCCGATTCTGCATGTCCACTTCATTCATTCATTTATTCATATATTAATTGATTGATTGATTGAAGTTGACTTACTGACCGTGGGTGAATTGATGACGATTCAACTGATGATGATGATGATGACGATTATGATAACTGAGTGTGTGTGTGTGTGTGTGTGTGTGTGTGTGTGTGTGTGTGAGGATCAAGAGTGATTGATGCAAAGCAAAAGCAGGAGGCCTCTTCAAAATATAAGTCAGTATATAAAGTCTTGGAAGTAAATGTCATCCTCGAAAAAATAGAAGTCTCCCTTAATTCGGTTTAAGTTTCAGTTTCTCAGGGAGGCGCCACTGGGTTCGGACGAATCCATATCCGTTACACCAGTACATCTGCATGCATGCTGAGCACATGCATGTCATCAGCATATTAATCAACACGATTGCCAGGCCTCAGTGCATGCGAAAATCATTCATGTGCCAATTAAAATATCAGAGTGGATTTCTTGTGCATAATTTTGGCACAGAACAACACTTTTGTTGTTAAACTTAAAGTGCGTGCTGCACACGGGACCTCCGAGTCGGTTTATCGTCTCATCCGAGTGGCATAATTAGGCTTATATGACGCTCAGTGTGATTTCCCATTCAGACTATTTTTGAGTCTTAATCATTCCGCCACCCTGAATTCTGAGGAAATCGCGAGGCTCTGTCAGGGCAATTAAAAACATATCCTTATAAAATTAATATATTGCAAACAAACTCAAGTATCATAGTGCATTGAATATAATCTTTGATTCATTGATTTTATTATGAACTAAACATTATCTAAGTTTAGATTAATCATATGAGTAACTCAAAATAATAATAACAATAATAATAATAATAATAATTGTGCCAAATATAACTTTTTGGAACGAACCCTTAATAGAACCTCTAATCCTATCACCTGCGCATGCGTACAAAAAAAGGAGGATCGGCTTTTCCACCGACTCTGGGTGAATTTTGTGCAATGTGCAGTGAGTGCACGTTTGCATTCGATGCTTGGTCTTTTTGACTTTGATGTGCTGTACGAGCCTTAACCTGTGACAGGTGAGGAAAGCTTGAATGCGTGCAAGCAGTATATTGTATGGTAGTGTCAAAACTCTCATTGAAATGTTTCAATTCTATAAACTTTTGCAGAGCATCTCTTGCTGCAAGTGGCAACACCACATCAAGCGTGGGAGAGAAAAATAAGTTAGGCACCCTTGATTGTTTCGAATATTGAAGTTGATATCGTAACTGGTTTCGAGTAGAATTTCATACGCAATCGCTTACACGTACCATATGTAAACAAGCGTGTTTTGTTTGCCTTGATACAGCGAACTGTGAATTTTATAACAAGCATGTTGACCTCAACCCGGGTCATGTAAAACTGAAAGTAGCGAAATTTCCGATCATAGTATAGTATTTTTTATTAGCAGGAATATTACATTATAGGCGTATATGCAAAGCTACATACATAACGACAGATGCGTGTGTTTAAAGGTGAATATATGCTCATTTATACTACCAGAATTTGAAATTTCTCGAAAACTTCCGCACCGATGCCTTGGCAGTTTCAAATCAAGGGAGCATAACTCTGTCAAAGAATTGGAATTCTGCATTTCGGACTTCTAACTTCGACTTTGTAAATGGTTTTTAAGTCATATAATTTTCTTTTATAAGCCCATAATATGATTCTGTGTTATATGCGTTTAATAGCCACACCCCAACCCTTTCTAACAGTTTCTCGCAACCCTAAAAGTACAAACGCTCGATTATCGACCCTTCTTGTCTAATTTTAACTATGGGGGAAACCCTTGCGTACTTTCGGCCTTTGAAATGAATCATCAAACCACACTTATTTTGATCAGTTACAAAATATATAGGGAGGTAGTTATGAGACAACAACAACAATAATAGTAATAATAATAATAATAAATAACAAGAAAACATTTTTTTAAAGCTACCAGAGCAATCCATGCAAGTTCCAGGTTCACTTTTTTTTTCTCTCATGCTTTGAAAAAAACCCAAAAAACAAACAACAAAAAAAACAACAACAACAAACCATTACCCTCATCTTTTGTTCATTGACAAAAAAAGAAAAAAGAAAAAAAAAAGATGACTCATTCATTTCTTTTTGCCACTCTCAGTCTGATTCTGTTTGGGGCAAACAATACCAACATTTCTCTCCTTCCAGACTTTTAGACTCACTTGTGTAAACAAAGTGAGTCTATGTTTTAACCCGGTGTTCGGTTGTCTGTATGTGTGTGTGTGTGTGTGTGTGTGTGTGTGTGTGTGTGTGGTAAACTTTAACATTGACATTTTCTCTGCAAATACTTTGTCAGTTGACACCAAATTTGGCATAAAAATAGGAAAAATTCACTTGTTTCCAGTCATCTTGTTTAAAACAATATTGCACCTCTGGGATGGGCACAAAAAAATAATAAGAGAAGCCTAATTATATGCAAACTGCATTTACTGTTATATTTATATTTTTTGTATTCTCTAAACTTGGCACTCTGACCTCTTATTCTGACACAACAACAAGAGGAGTCATTATTATCATTTTTTGTTCAAACAGGAACTTCTTTTGCTAAGCATGGAAGTTTTATTTATTTGCAAACGTTTTGGTGCAGATGGTAAAAAAGGGAAAGTACTCTGTAATTAATGCTAGGGGACCTAATTTGCTTTAAACTGATCTTTCTCATCTTAAAAAGCTTGGATTTTTTTTTAAAGTGTATCACAAGTGAGTCTTGAAGGCCTTGCCTCTCCTGTTTCTCCTTGCGTTTGTTTTGTTTTTGTTTTATTGTTGTTTCCTTTTTAATAAAAACTTAACATGTCTCTTCTTGTTTGTATTTTACAATGTAGGATTGTATATATATATATATATATATATATATATATATATATATATATATATATACATATATATATATTCCTCTGTGTGTGTGTGTGTGTGAAGGAGAGAGGGAGAGAGAGAGAGCAGATGTTTGTCCCAGTTATATGTGGGTGCATCCAACTATCTAATCATACAGCAAATTGTTGGACATTAATTCAAGTTTACAGTGATCATCCTTATACAAGGAAGATGGTGTTGGATCTTTAAGAGATGTGTATAATTATATGTTCATACAGGCTTTGTACATGAGAGCTACATGGATCAATGGCTTCTCCACTACAATGGGAAGTCATTTGCAGCTTTTCTTTTGTGAAGGACTCTCACAGTCAAACTATAAGAAACAAGAATGCACTGGCTCTCATTGCTGTAGCCTTTGGAGCTAGTTTACCTGTGGGGTCCATCCTAATGCTGACAGTCCTAAAGATCTTTTGGTGGTGAGAGTGGGGATGTGACTTTGGCAAGATGCTCAGTCTTCAACTATAATCAATTTCTAACCCAGACAGTTGGGACAGCAGTTAATGTTGCCTCCTCTGCTGTTCTGATGGTCTTAGTCAGACATGATTGACTAATATACATGTTCGCAGGCAAACATTTCAATCGTAGATTGTTATTAAAATGTGGCTGAAGACTGGTTGGGAGTGGATGCTGAAAAATGCAAAGGATTCTTTGTGTCTTGGTTTAGTGGATGGATAAAAAATGTTTAAAATAATCTTTCAATTTTATTTATTTTTTTTATTTATTTTTGTTTTAGCTGCAGATCTTGCACTCAAATGACATGAAGCAGTGTCAAGGATAAGGTGATTTCTTTGGTGTGACTTTAGAGCTGCCAGAAGGACAAGATGACGGTAAGCATAATTGCATAATTAGTTTGATTTTTCTTCAGTTTTTGTGTTTTGGGTCCTGTTGAAATTTTTAGATTGTGTGTGTTGGTGTGGTGGTGGGGGAAGGGGTGGGGAGAGAGAAAGAAAGGGTGATATGACGTGTGTGTGTGTGTGTGTGTGTGTGTGTGTGTGTGTGTGTGTGTGTGGGTGGGTGGGTGGGTGTGGGTGTGTGTGTGTGCCACATTACATGAACATGAATGTTAAGTGTGTTTAATTAAGAACAGATGAGTATGAATGAGAACACTCACATGCACATTTTCAAATGCAAACAACATGAAAATGTACTGCCTTTGCATGGTTGATTGTCTTGAAAGAGAGAGATAGAGAGAGAGAGAGAGAGAGAGAGAGAGAGAGAGAGAGAGATTAATACCTGAAGTAAAAGAACATTCTTGAATACTCTCTCTCTCTCTCTCTCTCTCTCTCTCTCTCTCTCTCTCTTGTTCTGTCACTGCCTGTCTGTCTGCTTCTTTCTTTTTCCAGTGTACTATGTATGTGTGTGTCTCAATCTTTTATTTTTGTTTGTTTGTTTGTTTGGTATATTTCTTGTTTGTTTTTTTCTTCTGCTGATATAATGAATGAAAATTTATTTATCACTTGTGAGATAGCCCTGGCAAGACTAGTGATGAGACATTGTGAGATAGCCATGGGAAGACTAGTTTCATGATCAATTCTGAGATAGCCCTGGAAATGTTAGTTATGTTAGAAATAACTCATTGTTTCTTTTTTTTTCTTCTTCTTTTTTTTTTTAATGATAAAAGAAGAACACACACACACACACACACACACACACACACACACACACACACACACACACACATATATATATATATATA
>NC_134889.1:16653523-16691023 GCF_041734735.1 Babylonia areolata | reverse complement strand
GTTTCTCAAGAACCTGCTCGTGACAGTGACCAACGACACTTTTCGAAAAGTCGATTCCATGCTAAGGGAGCCCACTCCAGCTCTTATGAGTTCCCTGCCGCGAAGAGTGACCCCTTCGCCAACCTCGTACTCACGAGCTGTTTCGATGTGGGAAGAGACTGTGTCTATGTGAGTTGATTCTTTCTTTCTTTTTCTTTTTTTCTTCTTCTGCGTTCACTCGTATGCACACGAGTGGGCTTTTACGTGTATGACCGTTTTTACCCCGCCATGTAGGCAGCCATACTCCGTTTTCGGGGGTGTGCATGCTGGGTATGTTCTTGTTTCCATAACCCACCGAACGCTGACATGGATTACAAGATCTTTAACGTGCGTATTTGATCTTCTGCTTGCATATACGCACGAAGGGGGTTCAGGCACTAGCAGGTCTGCACATATGTTGACCTGGGAGATCGTAAAAATCTCCACCCTTTACCCACCAGGCGCCGTCACCGTGATTCGAACCCGGGACCATCAGATTGACAGTCCAACGCTTTAACCACTCGGCTATTGCGCCCATCTTTCTTTTTCTTTGATTCTTTGTTCTTCTTTCTTTTCTTTTTTTTATTTTTATTCTTTCTGCCTCTCTTTTTTCATTTTCATGAGCAGTTTGGATGTTGGAAGAGATGCTGTTTGTGTCAGTTGATTTCTTTCTTTCTTTCTTTCTCTCAGACTTTCTTTTTTCTTTGTTTGTTTCTTTTTTTTTTTCTCTTTCTTTTTTTCTCTTCCCCCCCCCCCCCCTCCTCCCCTCCCCCCAATTCTTTCTTACATTCTGTTCATATCAATCAGCAGTTTCGATGTTGGAAGAGGCAGTGTAGATTATTTTTCGTTCGATCTTTTTCTTCTTCTTTTTTTTTTTTTTTTCATTTGTTTCTTTGTTTTCTTTTGTTGTCGTTGTTTCTTTCTTTTTAATCCATCCTTTCTTTTACTTTTTCATTTTCCTGAGCTGTTTTCATGTGGGACGAAACACTGCTTTGTGAGTTATTTCATTTTCTTTCTTTGATTTCTTTTCTCTGCTTTCTTTCTTTCATTTTTTTCTGACAGTATGTTAGCAGACAATTTCCTGTACATATATTTGCGTATACCTGCATGCATGGTCATGCGTGTGTACACACAGTGACACCATTCTGTACACACACGCACACATGCATGCATACACACATGCTCACGTTCACACACACACACACACACACAGTCTATGACATCCATTAATACATTTGCATCAGATATCATTAGTGCTACGGAATCAAAAGACAAGCAAATTGCAAAAGTACCTACTTTTTCACCAGTCCCTGAATGGGAGCAGTGTAAAGCTACCTTTGACATGGATTATACAGATTTATCCAAGAACCAGCCACCATTTTTGTTAAAACCTGAAGTGCTCTCACATATAGAAAATCAATATTCATCAAACTATATAAAAATATACACAGACGGATCTGTTCTAGAAGATGGTAATTCAGGAGCGGCTTTTGTAATTCCTTCATTTAGAATAGAAAAATTATACTATATTGGTAGACAATATTCCATTTTCACAGCTGAACTTATAGCCATACTTATGGCCTTAAATTATATTTGAGACATTCCGAAAACTGTAAGTGAAATTTTATTGTGTGTAGACTCAAAGTCAGTATTACAAGCTATAGAATCTCCAAATTCAAAGAAGCGAATTGAGATGACAATGGAAATAAAATATATTATTCACCATATATATATTCAGTATATAGATTCATCCGAACGCAGTGATGCCTCCTCAAGAAACTGAAACTGAAACTCTGGAATCTGGCATCTGACTGGAAGAGAACGTTTTGCAGACTCCTGGTGATACGAGAGCAGCCACCGCCTGTCATGGTCATGATGAGTGCAACAAGCAAGGCCCCTGCCAGGAACAACAACTCTGCCGAGGACAGGAAGCCCCAGACCACTGTCGGGTACTGTTGGGGATCGGTATAAGGACAGGCCCAGCACTTCCTTTTTTGTAGAGGAAGCGTCTGGGTTTGTTCCAATGTACCTTTTATTTACCTGTGTGCTAGCTGAATCAGTAGCGTAAGCAGCACTGACTTGAAGTTGCGTACCTTGTGAATGGAGAGAGTTACCACTCTTTACTATTTGTTAATTATTGTTGGGGAGTTTCAGTACTTGTGGCAGTGATTGGTGTCCTGTGTTGCTGTGGTTGATGCGTTGTGGAGTGATGGTGGTGGTGGTGGTGGTGGTGGTGGTGTGTGTATGTATGGGTATGGATGCGTGGTTGTGGGTGCGTGGGATGTTTGGGTGTGTTTGTGTGGGTAGGTGGGGTGTGTGTGTTTGGAGGGGGCTAGGGGGGCAGGGGTGGGTGGTTGGGGAGGGTAGGAGGGGGAGGGGTATGATCTATGTGATATTTTAGTTTGTGCCATGTTCGTGTGATTGTTTTGATTTAATGATGGAATGAACGTCTTCACTTTTAAAAGTTACTGATAACCCCTGAAAACAGAGTATGGCTGTCTACATGGTGGGGGTAAAAAAAAATGTCATACACGTAAAAAGCCTGATCGTGTACATGGGAGTGAACGTGGGAGATGCAGCCCACAAAAAGGAGAAGGAGAAAAAGAAGAAGCTACTGTCTCTTAAAATAAGTGTTTGCTTTCTCTCCAGCGAGCCTCATTCATTCTTCTTCTTCATTATCATGTTACTGTTCTGATTGTTGTAGTTGTTGTTGTGATCCTCATTATAATGTTGTCAGGATTCTGGGAGGCCAAGGGTTTGGCAGAGGTGTGGCCATCACGGACGTGGCCATCGGCCTTGGCCTCAACACGGACCTGGCCAGGTCTCGGCCAGGCACCTGGGACCCCAAGGACCTGAACATGAAGACAGTGTACCACACGCATGGCGGTGAGTGGAATGTCTGTTCCTGCATTGTGTGTGTGTGTGTGTGTTGTGTGTGTGTGTGTGTGTGTGTGTGTGTTGTGTGTTGTGTGTGTGTGTGTGTGTGTTTCTGCATTGTGTGCGTGTTTTTTTTTTATTGTGTGTGTGTGCATCTGTGTGTGTGTGGGTGGGGGCAGGGTGTGAGTGGGGGTGGGGGGCAAACAGGACCTGAAGACAACGCACCACATGTCTGACTTGTCTTGTCTTGTCTTGTCTGCTCCATTTGATAATGATGATAATGCAGCTCCCAGAAAGGAACTTGTGTATTAGCAGATCCAGATTTGTTTTTTTTTTTCAAAATCCCCATTCTCCAGGGAACGAGAAGGCGACCTATGAAAGTACACAGAAGGGCTTGAAGCTGAAGCACTTCAAACGGAATGAGTCGACAGACGTGTGGCAGTTGCTGTACCATGTAGTCTACTTTGTCAACGTTGTTATCCAGGGTCTTCACCAGTCATTGTCACCGCTTCAGGTAGTGTCTGCCTGCCTATCATCTGTAAGTCTTGGAAATTAAAAAAAACCAAACAAACAACACCACCTAATTCAGAACGGCCAGTTTGCTTCCCTGATTTATCCCCATAGACAGCCCATTTGTATGAATACAACCCCAGCCTCCCCCCCTCCCCACACCCCACAGTCCCCCAAGCTCCCCCCCCACCCCCTCCAAAGAAAAAGTTATTGAAAGAAATTTTTTTTCATACCTTGTCAATAACACAACGAGTTAGAAGGGGACAATCACAATTCTCCCTTTGGTCCTATTCTATTTTCTATTGAGAGGTAGAAATTATCCATAACTCTTGTTCTGAGCTATAATTATTTGTATTTGTATTTCTTTTTATCATAACAGATTTCTCTCTGTGAAATTCACGCTGTTTTCCTGATGCATTCCAAGCACCTCTAATGCCTCTGAAACATTGGCTTTATTGATTTGTGTGTTTTCTGTGTGACTGCAATGAAAGTGAATCAGACATACTCAACACATACTGAAGGTGTGAATCAGTCACCTAGAAATTTCCTCTTCTGCTCTTGAACACTGCAGCAAACTCTGCATTCATTGGTTGTGTCTGCCTGCCAGTGGAAAGGTCAGTGAAGTTATTATTAGCTTATGATGTCATTATGGAAATGAGGTGGTTTAAAAAAAAAAAAAAATTGTAGTTCTAGTTTCAGGTGTTGTGATTCTCATTGATACCCTTGCCATGGTGATTTTTGTTGTTGTTGTTGTTGTTGTTGTTGTTGTTGTCTTTTTTGTAGTTCTAGTTTAAGGTGTGATTCATAGTGATACACTGGCCATGATGATTAGTTGTTGTTGTTGTTGTTGTTGTTGTTGTCTTTTTTGTAGTTCTAGAGGTATGTCACAACTCATGACAATCTCGTGTGGAGTGTTTTGTACATGCCCTTCCCCACTCGCTCTCCCCAGCTTGTCTTTTTGTATGTGTGACTCCCGGTTGTACGTTTTTCACGTGCAATCGTGGAGTCATGTGTTGCGTTCCTGTCACTGCTGAACAGAGGTTCAAGCCTTTCTGTTCTGTCAGTGACACTTCTCTAGGCTTTTTCGCCCGCGGCCTTCTTGGAGGAAGGTCGTGCCTGTTTGGTTCGGGGCTTTTTGCCCAGTTGGTTGGCACCTTCATGTGAGGATCGCTTTTCCTCCTGGTGGCCATGCTTCTATGTTCTGTGTGCTCCAGCTCAGAGGGAGTGTCCTGCTGGACGTGTCTCATCTTTGTTTTTTGTTTTTTTATTTCCAGCGTCAGGGTAGTGGTACCCGGTTGGCAGTTTGCAGCATTCCACTTCCTGTGCCATCTGTCCTTCAGTCTGTGTTGGCCGGGCAGCGTTGTCGTTCCAGCTGCTGCTGACTGCTCTTCTTGCCCTCTTCTCATCACTGTTGTCTTTGTGCCACAGCCTCGTTTTCTTCAGTCTTCGTTGTCCACGTCATCGTTTTTTTTTGTTTTTTTGTTTTTTTTTTATCTGGTGTTGTGCAGAGTGTTTCAGGTTTTGTTTATTAACTGTCCTGCGTGCACAACATTCTTCAGACAGTTTTGTTCGCTGGACGGACGGGTCTTCAAGCTCTGGTGTTTTTTTTTTGGTTTTTTTTTGTGGGTTATTTATCTGTTGTCGTTTAAGTGTATCAGTTGTTGTGGCTGGGATTGTGGTTAGTTTTATTTGGCAAGTTCTGTGTGTGACTGAATAAATGTATGTAAACCCTGAATTATTTTAGTCTGTGTTTGTGTTGTCTGGGTGTTAGTGCTGGGCTGGGTGGGGGTTTCTAGTCCGCTCTCTTATAGCGCGTGACAGGTAGTTTAAGGTGTGATTCACAGTGATACACTGGCCATGGTGTTTTTCTGTTTTGATTGAGTTTTTCTTTGGTTGTTGTAGTTCCAGTTTAAAGTGCTGTCGTTCCCAGTGATGGTGACCACGGCGGCCAGTCAGGCCATCACACACACCGGCGCCCATCTCTGGCACACTTTTTCAGCACGGAATGTGGTGGGTGTGTGTTTGTTGTTGTTGGTTGTTGTTTTTCTCCTTTGGATTGTGTCACTGTGTCGTAGTTTATTTTGGTGAGGGTTTATGTTACTGTGTCATTGGTTAGTTTGGTGAAGGTTTGTGTTACTGTGTCATTGGTTAGTTTAGTGAGGGTTTATGTTACTGTGTCACTAGTTAGTTTAGTGAGGGTTTATGTTATTGTGTCATTGGTTAGTTTGGTGAGGGTTTGTGTCACTGGTTAGTTTGATGAGGGTTTCTGTTACTGTGTCACTGGTCACTGGTTAGTTTAGCGAGGGTTTATGTTACTGCGTCACTGGTTAGTTTAGTGAGGGTTTGTTTTAATGTGTCATTGGTTAGTTTAGTGAGGGTTTGTGTTACTGTGTCATTGGTTAGTTTAGTGAGGGTTTATGTTTCTGTGTCACTGGTTATTTTGGTGAGGGTTTATGTTACTGTGTCATTTGTTAGTTTGGTGAGGGTTTATGTTACTGTGTCACTGGTTAGTTTGGTGAGGTTTTGTGTTACTGTGTCATTGATTAGTTTGGTGAAGGTTTGTGTTACTGTGTCATTGGTTCGTTTAGTGAGGGTTTATGTTACTGTGTCATTGGTTAGTTCAGTGAGGGTTTATGTTTCTGTGTCACTGGTTATTTTGGTGAGGGTTTATGTTACTGTGTCATTTGTTAGTTTGGTGAGGGTTTATGTTACTGTGTCACTGGTTAGTTTAGTGAGGGTTTGTGTTACTGTGTCATTGGTTAGTTTGGTGAGGGCTTGTGTCACTGGTTAGTTTGATGAGGGTTTATGTTACTGTGTCACTGGTTGGTTTAGTGAGGGTTTATGTTATTGTGTCATTGGTTAGTTTGGTGAGGTTTTGTGTCACTGGTTAGTTTGATGAGGGTTTATGTTACTGTGTCACTAGTTAGTTTAGTGAGGGTTTATGTTATTGTGTCATTGGTTAGTTTGGTGAGGGTTTGTGTCACTGGTTAGTTTGATGAGGGTTTCTGTTACTGTGTCACTGGTCACTGGTTAGTTTAGCGAGGGCTTATGTTACTGCGTCACTGGTTAGTTTAGTGAGGGTTTGTTTTACTGTGTCATTGGTTAGTTTAGTGAGGGTTTGTGTTACTGTGTCATTGGTTAGTTTGGTGAGGGTTTGTGTTACTGTGTAATTGGTTAGTTTGGTGAGGGTTTGTGTTACTGTGTCACTGGTTAGTTTGGTGAGGGTTTGTGTTACTGTGTCATTGGTTAGTTTGGTGAGGGTTTGTGTTACTGTGTCACTGGTTAGTTTGGTGAGGGTTTATGTTACTGTGTCACTGGTTAGTTTGGTGAGGGTTTGTGTTACTGTGTCACTGGTTAGTTTGGTGAGGGTTTGTGTTACTGTGTCATTGGTTAGTTTGGTGAGGGTTTGTGTTACTGTGTCACTGGTTAGTTTGGTGAGGGTTTGTGTTACTGTGTCATTGGTTAGTTTGGTGAGGGTTTGTGTCACTGGTTAGTTTGATGAGGGTTTATGTTACTGTGTCACTGGTCACTGGTTAGTTTAGTGAGGGTTTATGTTTCTTGTGTCATTGGTTAGTTTGGTGAGGGTTTGTGTCACTGGTTAGTTTGATGAGGGTTTATGTTACTGTGTCACTGGTTAGTTTAGTGAGGGTTTATGTTATTGTGTCATTGGTTAGTTTGGTGAGGGTTTGTGTCACTGGTTAGTTTGATGCGGGTTTGTGTTACTGTATCACTGGTCACTGGTTAGTTTAGTGAGGGTTTATGTTACTGCGTCACTGGTTAGTTTAGTGAGGGTTTGTTTTACTGTGTCATTGGTTAGTTTAGTGAGGGTTTGTGTTACTGTGTCATTGGTTAGTTTGGTGAGGGCTTATGTTACTGTGTCATTGGTTAGTTTGGTGAGGGTTTGTGTCACTGCTTAGTTTGATGAGGGTTTGTGTTACTGTGTCACTGGTTAGTTTGGTGAGGGTTTGTGTTACTGTGTCACTGGTTAGTTTGGTGAGGGTTTATGTTGCTGTGTCACTGGTTAGTTTGGTGAGGGTTTATGTTACTGTGTCATTGGTTAGTTTGGTGAGGGTTTGTGTCACTGTGTCATTGGTTAGTTTGGTGAGGGTTTGTGTCACTGTGTCATTGGTTAGTGTGGTGAAGGTTTGTGTTACTGTGTCATTGGTTAGTGTGGTGAAGGTTTGTGTTACTGTGTCTCTGGTTAGTTTGGCGAGGGTTTGTGTTACTGTGTCATTGGTTAGTTTGGTGAGGGTTTGTGTTACTGTGTCACTGGTTAGTTTGGTGAGGGTTTGTGTTACTGTGTCATTGGTTAGTGTGGTGAAGGTTTGTGTTACTGTGTCTCTGGTTAGTTTGGTGAGGGTTTGTGTCACTGTGTCATTGGTTAGTGTGGTGAAGGTTTGTGTTACTGTGTCACTGGTTAGTTTGGTGAGGGTTTGTGTTACTGTGTCACTGGTTAGTTTGGTGAGGGTTTGTGTTACTGTGTCACTGGTTAGTTTGGTGAGGGTTTATGTTACTGTGTCACTGGTTAGTTTGGTGAGGGTTTGTGTTACTGTGTCACTGGTTAGTTTGGTGAGAGTTTGTGTTACTGTGTCACTGGTTAGTTTGGTGAGGGTTTATGTTACTGTGTCATTGGTTAGTTTGGTGAGGGTTTATGTTATTGTGTCACTGGTTGGTTTAGTGAGGGTTTATGTTACTGTGTCACTGGTTAGTTTGGTGAGGGTTTGTGTTACTGTGTCACTGGTTAGTTTGGTGAGGGTTTGTGTTACTGTGTCATTGGTTAGTTTGGTGAGGGTTTGTGTTACTGTGTCATTGGTTAGTTTGGTGAGGGTTTGTGTTACTGTGTCATTGGTTAGTTTAGTGAGGGTTTATGTTACTGTGTCATTGGTTAGTTTAGTGAGGGTTTATGTTTCTGTGTCACTGGTTATTTTGGTGAGGGTTTATGTTACTGTGTCATTTGTTAGTTTGGTGAGGGTTTATGTTACTGTGTCACTGGTTAGTTTAGTGAGGGTTTGTGTTACTGTGTCATTGGTTAGTTTGGTGAGGGCTTGTGTCACTGGTTAGTTTGATGAGGGTTTATGTTACTGTGTCACTGGTTGGTTTAGTGAGGGTTTATGTTATTGTGTCATTGGTTAGTTTGGTGAGGTTTTGTGTCACTGGTTAGTTTGATGAGGGTTTATGTTACTGTGTCACTAGTTAGTTTAGTGAGGGTTTATGTTATTGTGTCATTGGTTAGTTTGGTGAGGGTTTGTGTCACTGGTTAGTTTGATGAGGGTTTCTGTTACTGTGTCACTGGTCACTGGTTAGTTTAGCGAGGGTTTATGTTACTGCGTCACTGGTTAGTTTAGTGAGGGTTTGTTTTACTGTGTCATTGGTTAGTTTAGTGAGGGTTTGTGTTACTGTGTCATTGGTTAGTTTGGTGAGGGTTTGTGTTACTGTGTCACTGGTTAGTTTGGTGAGGGTTTGTGTTACTGTGTCACTGGTTAGTTTGGTGAGGGTTTGTGTTACTGTGTCATTGGTTAGTTTGGTGAGGGTTTGTGTTACTGTGTCACTGGTTAGTTTGGTGAGGGTTTATGTTACTGTGTCACTGGTTAGTTTGGTGAGGGTTTGTGTTACTGTGTCACTGGTTAGTTTGGTGAGGGTTTGTGTTACTGTGTCATTGGTTAGTTTGGTGAGGGTTTGTGTTACTGTGTCACTGGTTAGTTTGGTGAGGGTTTGTGTTACTGTGTCACTGGTTAGTTTGGTGAGGGTTTGTGTCACTGGTTAGTTTGATGAGGGTTTATGTTACTGTGTCACTGGTCACTGGTTAGTTTAGTGAGGGTTTATGTTTCTTGTGTCATTGGTTAGTTTGGTGAGGGTTTGTGTCACTGGTTAGTTTGATGAGGGTTTATGTTACTGTGTCACTGGTTAGTTTAGTGAGGGTTTGTGTTACTGTGTCATTGGTTAGTTTGGTGAGGGTTTGTGTCACTGGTTAGTTTGATGAGGGTTTGTGTTACTGTGTCACTGGTCACTGGTTAGTTTAGTGAGGGTTTATGTTACTGCGTCACTGGTTAGTTTAGTGAGGGTTTGTTTTACTGCGTCATTGGTTAGTGAGGGTTTGTGTTACTGTGTCATTGGTTAGTTTGGTGAGGGCTTGTGTTACTGTGTCATTGGTTAGTTTGGTGAGGGTTTGTGTCACTGGTTAGTTTGATGAGGGTTTGTGTTACTGTGTCACTGGTTAGTTTGGTGAGGGTTTGTGTTACTGTGTCACTGGTTAGTTTGGTGAGGGTTAATGTTGTTGTGTCACTGGTTAGTTTGGTGAGGGTTTATGTTACTGTGTCATTGGTTAGTTTGGTGAGGGTTTGTGTCACTGTGTCATTGGTTAGTTTGGTGAGGGTTTGTGTCACTGTGTCATTGGTTAGTGTGGTGAAGGTTTGTGTTACTGTGTCATTGGTTAGTGTGGTGAAGGTTTGCGTTACTGTGTCATTGGTTAGTTTGGTGAGGGTTTATGTCACTGTGTCATTGGTTAGTTTGGTGAGGGTTTGTGTCACTGTGTCATTGGTTAGTGTGGTGAAGGTTTGTGTTACTGTGTCACTGGTTAGTTTGGTGAGGGTTTGTGTTACTGTGTCACTGGTTAGTTTGGTGAGGGTTTGTGTTACTGTGTCATTGGTTAGTTTGGTGAGAGTTTGTGTTACTGTGTCACTGGTTAGTTTGGTGAGGGTTTATGTTACTGTGTCACTGGTTAGTTTGGTGAGGGTTTGTGTTACTGTGTCACTGGTTAGTTTGGTGAGAGTTTGTGTTACTGTGTCACTGGTTAGTTTGGTGAGGGTTTATGTTACTGTGTCATTGGTTAGTTTGGTGAGGGTTTATGTTATTGTGTCACTGGTTGGTTTAGTGAGGGTTTATGTTACTGTGTCACTGGTTAGTTTGGTGAGGGTTTGTGTTACTGTGTCACTGGTTAGTTTGGTGAGGGTTTGTGTTACTGTGTCATTGGTTAGTTTGGTGAGGGTTTGTGTTACTGTATCACTGGTTAGTTTGGTGAGGGTTTGTGTTACTGTGTCACTGGTTAGTTTGGTGAGGGTTTGTGTTACTGTGTCATTGGTTAGTTTGGTGAGGGTTTGTGTTACTGTATCACTGGTTAGTTTGGTGAGGGTTTGTGTCACTGTGTCATTGGTTAGTTTGGTGAGGGTTTGTGTTACTGTGTCACTGGTTAGTTTGGTGAGGGTTTGTGTTACTGTGTCATTGGTTAGTTTGGTTAGGGTTTATGTTATTGTGTCATTGGTTAGTTTGGTGAGGGTTTGTGTTACTGTGTCATTGGTTAGTTTGGTGAGGGTTTGTGTTACTGTGTCATTGGTTAGTTTGGTGAGGGTTTGTGTCACTGTGTCATTGGGTAGTTTGGTGAGGGTTTGTGTCACTGTGTCACTGGTTAGTTTGGTGAGGGTTTGTGTTACTATGTCATTGGTTAGTTTGGTGAGGGTTTGTGTTACTATGTCATTGGTTAGTTTGGTGAGGGTTTGTGTTACTGAGGGGAAAGGGGCCTCTCTGACGAAAGTCTTTAAGTTATTGTGTGCACCAAAAGATTTTTAAAAAAAGGTTTTTTTCGTTTATTTTTTTATTTATTCATTTAGTTAGTTCATCAGTTTTTTTAGTTCATTAGTTCATTACTTCGTTAGTTATCCATTCATTTGTTCATTCATTCATTTATTCATATATTCATTTGTTGGTTTCTTCATTCATTCATTCATTCATTCATTCGTACATTCATTCATTTATTTATATTCATTTGTTCGTTCATTCATTCATTAATTCATCCATTCATTAATTCTTTTATATATATATATATATATATATATATATATATATATATATATATATATATATATATATATATATATATATATATATAAAATATATGTGTGTGTGTGTATGTACATATATATAGAGATATATAGATACATAGATATATAGATATATATATGAATGAATGAATGGATGATATATATATGAATGGTATTGATATATATATATATATATATATATATATATATATAGAGAGAGAGAGAGAGAGAGATACACACATATATATTTCTCTCTCTCTCTCTCTCTCTCTCTCTCTCTCTCTATATATATATATATATATATATATATATCAATATCATCCATTCATTCATTCATATATATATATATATATATATATATATATATATATATCAATATCATCCATTTATTCATTCATATATATATATATATATATATATATATATATATATATATATATATATATCATCATTTCTTTTTAATGTTGATGTGTGTGTTTCATTGTTTGTTGCAGTATGATTTGGACAACATGATCCAGCCCTCACTGAGAGTGGAGGAGGTGATTGCAATGCTGAACGAGCGGCTGAGAAGTATCAGTGTCACTAGGGAGCTGAGGGACTATGAGCGACGCTTTCTGCGAGACAAACTGAGTAGGATTCACAGCCCTTTGTTTTTCAGATTAAAAAAAAAAAAAAAAGATTGTGTGTGATCTACAACTAATAATAATAATAATAATAATAAGAAGAAGAAGAAGAAGGATGATAATAATAATGGTATTTATATAGCGCTGAATCTTGTGCAGAGACAAATCAAAGCGCTTTCGCACCAGTCATTCTCACACAACTTTTTCTGTTTTGACAATTAAAACAGAAGCAGGTCTTGCACTCATTAGACATAACTTATTATTGGAACATCCCTCTAGACTGTTGTATTGTTGGTTTTGATCACACATGCACCCAAACACACAAACAGACATTTAAACACACACGCTACACCGCACACAAACACACCCTTTTGAGAGTACACATAGCTGTGTAGCATCGTTCGCAAATAGATATAGATTCACATCAAAATATCCTTTGTCTGATCGCAAACGACACTATTTTTCAGACGTCTGTCAAAACTGACACTCTGATCTGTCATCAGTATGCTTTCTGAAATTCTCCCAGCACTGTCAATGCACATTTAACATATCCGATCAAATCAGCTAGTTTAAACTGTGTCAGAGTTCAGGTCCTACAACTTGCTTCCATTGATTTTTTGGATTTCTAGAGTACGTTTGTAACGTTGGTCGGCAGTGGTGTGCAAAGAGAAGAAAGAGCGCAGAAATAGTCAGAAATAGCGGATGTTTGACTGGTGCTTGGAAATGGATATCATCAAAGTATTTGAAAAAGGTCAAAGCAGACGCTAAATTGTGAAATGCAGTCGTTAAGAATGCTTCAAAGCGGGGCGGTATGTGAATCGTTCGCAATTAGACGCTGTTCACAATTACCCATACCTACCCTATTCCTAGACATAGCTAATGGTTTTACTGCTCCTATAGCCCTGGACATAGCTAATGGTTTTCTGCCCCTATGTCTATAAATGGCTATGAAACCTTTAACCTTTGAATTTAATTGAAGTAGATGATGATGATGATGATGATGATGATGATGACAATAATGATGGTAATGATAATGATGATGATTGTTTTGTTTAAAAAAAGGATTTATTAGTGTCCCAGTGATGATAATAATAACAATGGTGATGATTTAGTTGGTTTTTGTTTTGTACTGCTGTTGAAATGATGGTGATGTTGATGAATGTGTGTATCTTTTAAATTTCATTTTATTTGTTCTGTTTATTGTATTTGCTGTTTTGTTTCATTTCTTAAAGATTTTTTTCAATCACATAATTGATGACCCAAAATTCAACACATATTACACTTTTGAGTCTGTCATGGAGTTTGTCAAGTAAGCATACATTTTTTACCGCTACTTCGAAGATTGGCCAGTTTTATCAGTATTGTTGCTGTTACTATTGACTGGTTGACTGATAGTTTGATTGTTTGATTGAATGACTGGTAAATTGATTGCTTTATTGGTTGATTGGCTTGTTTATTAATTAGTCAGTTTATTTATTTGTCAAACCATACATTCATTATTTATTGTTTTAACTGATAACTGATCTTAGACATGCAAAATAGTCATGAATATCTGTATTTTTTAAATTTTATTATGATCTCTTTGAATGCTTAAACATGTGCAATGTCTTTTAAGTGTATGTCTTCTGTTTGTATTGTGAGCCACAGAACCACATTGCAAGTCTTCCTGACAGATGATAAAGGTTTCTTGACTTTTGGATCCAAAGATACCATATATCAGCCTTTTTGATGGGTGCAGTGGTCAAATGGTTAAAGCATCGGATTCTTGAATGAGTTTCTTGACCGAGTCACACCTGGAGGGTAAAGGGTGGACATTTTTCAGATCATACGTGCAGACCTGCATGTGCCTGAACCTCCTTCATATGTATACACATGCAGAAGATCAAATACATATGTAAAAGATCCTGTGCTCCTTGTCAGCATTCGATGGGTTATGGGGGAAAAAAAACAACCATACCCATCATTCACAATCCCAAAAATGGAGGATGGCTGCCGTCATGGCGAGGTAAACAGACAAAACAGTCATACACATAAAACGTTACATTTGTGTGTGTGTGTGTGTGTGTGTGTGTGTGTGTGTGTGTGTGCATGACTGAAACCTGATTGAATGACACAGGAAACAAAAATGACCACCTAATGGCAGCTGTTAGTCGGCTCAATCAAGGTAGGCAGTGTTGTTGCAAATGACTCCATGTTTTGTAAAGCGCTTAGAGCTTGCTTGGTCTCTGACCGAGGATAGGCACTATCATTATAAGTATCGATTTATCATCATGATCATCACTTGTGTTTCACTCACATGCAGGCTACGTATCAGTGTCACCACAGAGCAGAACAACATTCAAGTTATCTCACCCACCCAGTGCTGAACATTCAAATACAAACAAAATATTTGAACATGTGTGTGTTGCAGAAAGAGCTGTCCGAGAAAAGTCCAGAAATGGGACACAGACCGACACCATTACCCTCGAAACATTCCTCAAGGTAAGTAGGAAGCTGACACGACATGTTTTGTACAACAAAAGAAATAAGAAAACTGAAACTGTTTAATTCTCTCCATACGAACGGCAAAAGAGACGACGTTAACAGCGTTTCACCCCAGTTACCATCATCAAAATATTGCAAGCGGAAGGCTCTTATACTGAAGAGGTGAATGTTGACAAAGAATACCACAATTCTGACGACGGAAGCTAAAGGTTGGGTCATTCAGACACCCACTGGACATCCGCGTGGTCTGTGTAGAGGAGAAGAGAGAACTGGCCGTACTGAGTGAGTTAATGTCATTAGCACACATGCCATAATAACATGGGGTTCACAATTTCATGTCCAAGAAAAACTGACATTAAACATAAACAAAGGAAAGTCTCAGAGACTACTCCACACATGCAGACAACAGTCTCTCAGCGTGCATGCGAATCTCCATCTATGTACATACAAAATAGGTCGACACCTTATCAAAGGTAGTGTAATGGTTACTGTTCAATAAGTAAGTAAGTAAACCACCAAGCACATTAAGAAGAAATAGATCATCTGTGTGAACGATAAGCAGAATGTTTTCAAACCAAAAGAAATAAGAGAAAGAGAGAGAGAGAAACAAGAGATGCTTTCTAGCTATGTTGAACACAAGAAGAGAAAGAAACTCCAGTGTGTGTTGATGAGTGGGGGTGTGGGGATGTGGCAGGGGGGGGAAGGGTAGTTGATGTGTGTGTGTGTGTGTGTGTGTTCGTTGTGTGTGTGTGTGTGTTCGTTTGTGTGTGTGTGTGTGTGTAGCTTTTGTGCGTGTCTGTGTGTGTAAATTGCATGTGTGTGTTTGTGTGTGTAAATTGCATATGTGTGTTTGTGTGTGTAGTTTATATGTGTGTATGTGTGTGCTTGTGTATGTATGTGTGTGGTCTGTGTGTGTGTGTGTGTGTGTGTGCGTGTGTGTGTGTGTGTGTAGTGTGTATGCGTGCGTATAGTGAGCGTGGAGTGTATGTGTGTAGTTTGTGTGTGTGTGTGTGTGTCTGTGTAGTTTATGTGTGTCTGTGTAGTTTATACATGTTTATGTGTAGTTTGTGTGTGTGTGTGTGTGTGTGTGTGTAACCGACATTGGGGTTGTGGCATGCAGAAGGTCAACAAACTCAACATCAGTTAACTGAGCTGCTGGTTCCAGACGCCTGTGACACTGCCCCAGGTCCCCAACACCAAGATGGAGTTCTCCGTGTGGCGCTGGGTCTACTCTGTCATCAACCTGTTGGTGTTCACCCTGCAGCAGCCATGGGCAGACGGGTTGGTGTATATCTATGTTGTTTGTTCCTTCCTTCCTTCCTTCCTTCCTTTCATCGTTTGTCTGATGCAGCCATGATCTGATCGGTTGGTGTGTATCTGTGTACTTTGTTCCTTCCTTCCTTCCTTCCTTCCTTCCTTCCTTTCTTTCTTTGTCTGATACAGCCATGATCTGATCGGTTGGTGTATATCTGTGTACTTTGTTCCTTCCTTGCTTCCTTCCTTCCTTCCTTCCTTCCTTTCTTTGTCTGATACAGCCATGATCTGATAGGTTGGTGTATATCTGTGTACTTTGTTCGTTCCTTCCTTCCTTCCTTTCTTTCTTTCTTTGTCTGATACAGCCATGGTCTGATGTGTTGGTGTATATCTGTGTCGTTTGTTCAGCCCTTTGTTCCTTCCTTCTTTCCTTCCTTCCTTCCTTCCTTCGATTGTCTGATGCAGCCATGGCCTGATGGGTTGGTGTATATATATATATATATATGTCCTTTGTTCCTTCCTTCTTTTCTTCCTTCCTTTGTCTGATGCAGCCATGGTCTGATGGGTTGGTGTATATCTGTGTCCTTTCTTCTTCCTTCCTTCCTTCGTTCCTTTCTTCGATTGTCTGATACAGCCATGGTCTGAAAGGTTGGTGTATATCTGTGTCCTTTCTTTCTTCTTTCCTTCCTTCATTTCTTCCTTCTTTCCTTTGTTTGTCTGATACAAACATGGTCTGATGAGTTGGTGTGTATCTATGTACTTTGTTCCTTCCTTCCTTTTGATTGTCTGATACAGCCATGGTCTGATGAGTTGGTGTGTATCTATGTCCTTCCTTCCTTCCTTCCTTCCTTCATTTGTCTGATATAGCCATGGTCTGATGAGTTGGTGTATATCTGTGTACTTTCTTCCTTCCTTCCTTCCTTCCTTCCTTTTGATTGTCTGATACAGCCATGGTCTGATGAGTTGGTGTATATCTGTGTACTTTCTTCCTTCCTTCCTTCCTTCCTTCCTTCCTTTGTTTGTCTGATACAGCCATGGTCTGATGAGTTGGTGTATATCTATGTACTTTGTTCCTTCCTTCCTTTCTTTCTTCGATTGTCTTATACAGCCATGGTCTGATGGGTTGGTGTGTATCTATGTCCTTTGTTCCTTCCTTCCTTCCTTTGCTTGTCTGATGTAGCCATGGTCTGATGGGTTGGTGTATATCTGTGTCCTTTCTTTCTTCCTTCCTTCCTTCATTTCTTCCTTCCTTCCTTTGTTTGTCTGATACAGCCATGGTCTGATGAGTTGGTGTATATCTATGTACTTTGTTCCTTCCTTCCTTTCTTTATTCGATTGTCTTATACAGCCATGGTCTGATGGGTTGGTGTGTATCTATGTCCTTTGTTCCTTCCTTCCTTCCTTCCTTTGTTTGTCTGATACAGCCATGGTCTGATGAGTTGGTGTATATCTATGTACTTTGTTCCTTCCTTCCTTTCTTTCTTCGATTGTCTTATACAGCCATGGTCTGATGGGTTGGTGTGTATCTATGTCCTTTGTTCCTTCCTTCCTTCCTTCCTTTGTTTGTCTGATACAGCCATGGTCTGATGGGTTGGTGTATATCTATGTACTTTGTTCCTTCCTTCCTTCCTTTTGATTGTCTGATACAGCCATGGTCTGATGGGTTGGTGTGTATCTATGTCCTTTGTTCCTTCCTTCCTTCCTTTCTTCGATTGTCTGATACAGCCATGGTCTGATGAGTTGGTGTGTATCTGTGTCCTTCCTTCCTTCCTTCCTTCCTTCCTTTGTCTGATATAGCTATGGTCTGATGGGTTGGTGTATATCTGTGTCCTTTCTTTCTTCCTTCCTTCCTTCCTTTCTTCGATTGTCTGATACAGCCATGGTCTGATGGGTTGGTGTATATCTGTGTCCTTTCTTTCTTCCTTCCTTCCTTCCTTTCTTCGATTGTCTGATACAGCCATGGTCTGATGAGTTGGTGTATGTCTGTGTACTTTGTTCCTTCCTTCCTTCCTTTCTTTTGATTGTCTGATACAGCCATGGTCTGATAGGTTGGTGTATATCTATGTCCTTCCTTCCTTCCTTCCTTTGTTTGTCTGATGCAGAGCTGCTAAGGGTACATCTTGGTATTTCTTCAGTTTCATTTCAAGTCTTTCCACTTCAAGTGAAGTTTAGCCCAAAGGTGGGGTTGGTGGGGAGAGGAGGTAGGGGTATGGGGGGGAGGGGGGCCATGGGGGGGGGGGGGGGAGGAACAAAAGAAAAGAGGTTGGGGGAAGGGAGGAAATAGGTGAGAAAAGGGAGTGGGAGGAGATGCATTAGAGAGAGATAGAGGGAGAAAGAGAGAGAGAGAGAGGAGAGAAGATAGGGAGGGAGGAGGTGAGCCCAAAAAAAATTGGGAGAAAATGAAAGAGAGAGAGAGAGAGAGAGAGAGAGAGCATCATGGCTTCAGAGATCTTTTCTCAACCTTCTTGTGACAAATCGGTTGCCGTATGTGTGTGTGTGTGTGTGTGTGTGTGTGTGTGTGTGTGTGGGTGGGTGTGTGCGCGCACACATATATATGTGTCATGAAAATTCTGTGTGTGTGTGTGTGTGTGTGTGTGTGTGTGTGTTCAGGTTCTGCAGGATTAATGTTTACAGTTATTCAACCCTTATATGGCCCTCTGTTTTTTTTTGTTTTTGTTTTTTTTTCTCAAGGCCTGACTAAGCGCGTTGGGTTACGCTGCTGGTCAGGCATCTGCTTGGCTTGGCAGATGTGGTGTAGCGTATATGGTTTTGTCCGAACGCAGTGACGCCTCCTTGAGCTACTGAAACTGAAACTGAAACTGGCCCTCTAAGAAACTAACTAAACAACCAACAAAGTGGATGCTGGTACATGGTGTGAAACCAGGTGATCAGGCTTTTTGTTTTCCTGTGTCAGGGTGATTTACGGCTTTGCCAGTCATGAGCAGTGTATGGAGGCTTTGGCCAAGCAGAATGAAGGGACGTTCCTGCTGCGCTTCTCTGAGAGCATTCTGAGAGACAACCACATGCTGTCCCAAGCCTTCCTGAGTGCCGTCATCAGGGTGAAAGGTAGGGGTGGGTTGTCCTGCCCTGCCCTGCCCTGCCCTGCCATGTCCTGCCCAGCCCTGCCCTGCCCTGCCCTGCCCTGCCCTGCCCTGCCGTGCCCTGCCCTGCCCTGCCTGTCTTGTCCTGCCCAGCCCTGCCCTGCCCTGTCTTGTCATGAACCGCCCTGCCTTGCCCAGTCTTGTCCTGAACCCGCCCAGCCCTGCCCTGCCCTGCCCTGCCCTGCCCTGTCCTGTCTTGCCCTGCCCTGCCCTGCCCATTCCTGCCCTGCCCTGCCCTGTTGTGTCTTGCACTGCCCTGCCCTGCCCTACCCTGCCATGTCTTGTTTTGCCCTGCCCTACCCTATCTTGTCTTGTCCTATTCTCCCTTGCCTTGCCCTGCCCTGTCCTGTCCTATCCTGCCCTGTCATGCCTTGTCTTGTCCTGCCCTGCCCTGCCCTGTCTTGTCTTGTCTTGTCTTGTCCTGCCCTGCCCTGCCCTGTCATGTCTTGTCTTGTCCTGCCCTGCCCTGCCCTGTCTTGTCTTGTCTTGTCCTGCCCTGCCCTGCCCTGCCATGTCTTGTCTTGTCCTGCCCTGCCCTGCCCTGCCCTGTCTTGTCTTGTCCTGCCCTGCCCTGCCCTGTCTTGTCTTGTCCTGTCCTGCCCTGCCCTGCCCTGTCTTGTCTTGTCCTGCCCTGCCCTGTCATGTCTTGTCTTGTCTTGTCCTGTCCTGCCCTGCCCTGCCCTGCCATGTCCTATCCTGCCCTGCCCTGTCTTGTCTTGTCCTGTCCTGCCCTGCCCTGCCCTGTCTTGTCCTGTCCTGCCCTGCCCTGTCTTGTCTTGTCTTGTCCTATCCTGCCCTGTCATGTCTTGTCTTGTCCTGTCCTGCCCTGCCCTGCCCTGTCCTATCCTGCCCTGCCCTTCCCTGTCTTGTCCTGCCCTGCCGAGGCCTGTACTGTACTGTACTGTACTGTAATGTACTATACTGTGCTGTACTGTAGATTGGTGATCTGTACTGACTGTACAGTAAGTTAGTGATATGTACTGTACTGCACTGCACTGTACTGTGCTGTACTGTAAATGAGTGATATGTAGTGTGCTGTACTGTACTGTGCTGTAAATTAGTGCTATGTATTGTACTGTACTGTACTGTAGATTAGTGATTTGTAGTGTAGATTAGTGATTTGTAGTGTTCTCCTTGATGAAATAGTATACTAAAAAGAATTGTACTTAACTGTGCCATGATTAAGTTTATGTTGTCAGCTTTCTGAAAAAGTTCAAGCGCAATTCTTGCAAAAACCTTGCTTGGAACTGATATTATCATTTTGAAGATGATAAAGATGATGATAATGATTGTTATAGATGATGATGATGATGATGATGATGAAGCTGAGGACTGTTGTTTTTGTTGTTGTCATTATCATCCAAATCATTACTATTTATTCATTCCCCCCCCCCTTTTTTTTTCTCAAGGGAATGCAGTGTTTGCTAAGGAGATAGATGCAGAGGAAATCAGAATGTCTGGACTGGCACACAAGATGATGAACAACGTGGTCAGTATGTGTGTGTGTGTGTGTGTGTGTGTGTGTGTGTGTGTTTGTTCGTTCTTTTGCTTAACTTCTATCCACATTTGTCATTTTAGACAAAAATCCATCATCTCTCCCACCCTACCCATGCCTTAAATCATCACAGCTTTTCCTGTTCCTCTCTCCTCAATTAGCATTTAAAAAAAAAAAGAAAAAAAAGAAAGAAATATAAACGAAATAAAATGAACTAACTAGTCAACCAGTAAAATTACAACAAAGAGCCAATGGGGTTCCAAATTAAACTTTGAACTATTTCAAACACATGTTGATTATCATATAAGACATTTCTAATGGAAGCAGATGGAACGGGGCGTGGGTGTGTTTGAGTGTGTATATGTGTGTGTGTGTGTGTGTGTGTGTATTCGTGTTTGTGTGTGTATTTGTGTGTATGTGTGTGTTTTCATGTGCGTATGTGTGGCATGTTTGTGTGCGTGTGTATGAGTGTTTGGCCTAGAATGACCACCATATCAGTTTGGAAGGGGCGGAAGGGGCGGGGGGGGGGGGGGGGGGGGTCCAGGGTGGGGGGAGGGAATCCAACTTTCTGGGGGGAAGGGGGTACGGGTGGGGGGGGGGGGGTCAGTTGTTTATCCCTGGTGGTAAATCCAGGCCAGTCATCAAAGACCCTGCAGTCAGTTGATCCGGGTGAGCCTTGAGTAAGGTCACAACCGGGCAGCTGCACCATGTTTATGTGCATAAATATTAAGTGATTGCACAGTTTCCCTTCCATGTGAACATTTCTGCTTTTTTGGATTGTGAGTGATGGAGCTTGTGGGGGTTTTTTTTAGTTGTTTTTTTTTTTAATTTGTTTGTTTTTTGTTTGTTTTTTCTTTGAGTGGAATGGCCCAGTGGTAACACATCCGCCCAGGAATCCAGAGAACCTGAGCGCAAAGGATCGATTATCTCCCCCTCAGCTAGACCTTGAGTGCTGGTCTGGGATGACACTGCTCATTCAGATGAGATGATACTTGGCGCATGTAAAAGTACCCATGGCAACGAAAGGGTTGTCCCTGGAAAACTACTGTAGAAAAAATCCACTTAAATAGGAAGGCAGATACACTTTCATGCTGAGTCTGGCGCCGCACTGCACTGTAAACATGTCACAGTGTGTTGTGCTGTGTGCAGTGTAAATGTGTCACAGTGTGTTGTGCTGTGTGTAGTGTAAATGTGTCACAGTGTGTTGTGCTCTGTGCAGTGTAAACGTGTCACAGTGTGTCATGCTGTGTGCAGTGTAAATGTGTCACAGTGTGTTGTGCAGTGTAAATGTGTCACAGTGTGTTGTGTTGTGTGCAGTGTAAATGTGTCACAGTGTGTTGTGCTGTGTTCAGTGTAAACGTGTCACAGTGTGTCGTGCTGTGCACAGTGTAAACGTGTCACAGTGTGTCATGATGTGTGCAGTGTAAATGTGTCACAGTGTGTTGTTCTGTGTTTAGTGTAAATGTGTCACAGTGTGTTGTGTTGTGTTGTGTGCAGTGTAAATGTGTCACAGTGTGTTGTGCTGTGTGCAGTGTAAACGTGTCACAGTGTGTCGTGTTGCGTGCAGTGTAAACGTGTCACAGTGTGTCGTGCAGTGTAAATGTGTCACAGTGTGTTGTGCTGTGTGCAGTGTAAACGTGTCGCAGTGTGTTGTGCTGTGTGCCGTGTAAACGTGTCACAGTGTGCTGTGCTGTGTGCAGTGTAAACGTGTCACAGTGTGTCATGCTGTGTGCAGTGTAAATGTGTCACAGTGTGTTGTGCAGTGTAAATGTGTCACAGTGTGTTGTGTTGTGTGCAGTGTAAATGTGTCACAGTGTGTTGTGCTGTGTTCAGTGTAAACGTGTCACAGTGTGTCGTGCTGTGCGCAGTGTAAACGTGTCACAGTGTGTCATGATGTGTGCAGTGTAAATGTGTCACAGTGTGTTGTTCTGTGTTTAGTGTAAATGTGTCACAGTGTGTTGTGTTGTGTTGTGTGCAGTGTAAATGTGTCACAGTGTGTTGTGCTGTGTGCAGTGTAAACGTGTCACAGTGTGTCGTGTTGCGTGCAGTGTAAACGTGTCACAGTGTGTCGTGCAGTGTAAATGTGTCACAGTGTGTTGTGCTGTGTGCAGTGTAAACGTGTCACAGTGTGTCATGATGTGTGCAGTGTAAATGTGTCACAGTGTGTTGTGCTGTGTGCAGTGTAAATGTGTCACAGTGTGTTGTGTTGTGTGCAGTGTAAACGTGTCACAATGTGCTGTGCTGTGTGCAGTGTAAACGTGTCACAGTGTGCTGTGCTGTGTGCAGTGTAAACGTGTCGCAGTGTGCTGTGCTGTGTACAGTGTAAACGTGTCACAGTGTGTTGTGCAGTGTAAATGTGTCACAGTGTGTTGTGCTGTGTGCAGTGTAAACGTGTCACAGTGTGCTGTGCTGTGTGCAGTGTAAACGTGTCACAGTGTGTTGTGCTGTGTGCAGTGTAAACGTGTTGCAGTGTGTTGTGCTGTGTGCAGTGTAAACATGTCACAGTGTGCTGTGCTGTGTGCAGTGTAAACGTGTCACAGTGTGCTGTGCTGTGTGCAGTGTAAATGTGTCACAGTGTGCTGTGCTGTGTGCAGTGTAAACGTGTGCTGGGCTGCAACATCTCAGTACAGGAGCTGATGAATCGCTACCCTCCCGCAGGCAAGTCCTGAGTCGATCGGTCATACCCCTCTAGGGCATCCAGAACGGACCCTTTGGGTGGTGGTGGTGGTGGTGAGTGGTGGTGATGGTGATTATGGTGGTGGTGGTTGTGAGTGGTATTGGTGCTGATTATGGTGGTGGTGGTCTGTAGATTGATGCTGAAATTTCAGCAGTTTTATATTTCAGTCGTGCATGCAGCCAGTGTAATTGGTACCACTCCTAAACAGAGGTACTTACTTGCACAGCGTTTCCTGTCTACAAACCCACCCCCACCCACAGCTGTCTGTTATAAACCACCGACCAGCTGCAGAGTTTTGGCTGAAACATTGATTTTTTTTTTTCAAAGGCTTTTTTCAAGCTGTTGATGGCGCAGGTGTGCCGGAAACAAACAGCCATCTAGAGATAACGCGTCCGCCTAGGAAGCGAGAGAATCTGAGCGCACTGGTTTGAATCCAGGCACAGTCTCCAGTATTTTGTCCCCCTCCACTAGACATTGAGTGGCGCTCTGGAAGCTAGTCATTCGGATGAGACGATAAACCGAAGTCCCGTGTGCAGCATGCATTTAGCGCATGTAAAAGAACCCAAGGCAAGAAAAGGGTTGTCCCTGGCAAAATTCTGTAGAAAAATCCACTTTGATAGGAAAACAAATTTAAAAAAAACAACCACCCCCCCAAAAAAAAACAAACAAATAAACAAAAAAAAAGCCACTTGCAGGCAGGAAAAAATACAAAATAACGGGTGGCACTCTCAGTGCAGTGACGCGCTCTCCCAGGGGAGAGCAGCCCGAATATCACACAGAGAAAGCTGTTGTGACAAAAAAGAGTAATACAATACAAGCCTCCATCATTTTTGACTCACGTGTGTAAACAAAGTGAGTCTATGTTTATATAGTCTATGTTTACCAGCTTTACATCCGAAAATGGAGTATGGCTGCCTACATGGCAGGGTAAAAACGGTCATACACGTAAAAGCCCACTCGTGTACATACGAGTGAACGTGGGAGTTGTATCCCATGAACAAAAAAGAACATAACCAGGTTTCAGTTTTCTGTGTGTGTGTGTGTGTGCGTGTGTGTGTGTGCGTGTGTATGTCTGTGTGTGTTCGTGTGTCTGTGGTAAACTTTAACATTGTCATTTTCTCAGGAAATACTTTCTGAAATTTAACAGCAAGTTTGGCATGGAAATAGGAAAATTTCAGTTTTTTCCACGCATTCTGTTTGTGATGACAATGCACCCCTGGTATGAGTACAAAAAAAAAAGAGAAAAGAAGCCTGAATATTTGCACCCCAAAATACTATTTCATTAACATTTCTATTTACAAAATCTGGCCCTTTGACATCACACACTGACCTATATTGATTAGTAGCAGTCTATTCTATCGTTAGTTGTTCAAATAGGAACGTTGTTTACCTAGTATGGAAGTTACACTGGTGAATACATCTCTTTGGAGCAGCTTGATTAAGGGAAAATTATTCTCTCTTTTTTTTTTTACAATGGGAATCAATTGACTTTTACGACTGATCTCTCCAACCTAAAACGTCACATTTAAAAAATATGACTCAGTACATAGAAAGGCTTTAGTGCGTTACATTCAGTGTGAAGTCTGTCACCATGCACTTTCGCCTAAATGGTCTTTTTTGGAAAACACAACAATCGATAGCGTACACCTCTTTACGATAATGAGGGCGTGTGCAGCTTCGGAGGCCGACATGTTGTTTCCTTCAGCATTTCCGTTTCAAAATCCAGCATTCAGTCGATAATTTACAATAGCATATGATTGAAAGGAGGCGAAGGAGGCCGCCAAATGTTTATTCAGAGAAAGATTCGTGCATGCCTCATCATTTAATGGATTATGTTCCATATGACCACAAAAAATCAAAATATTTTCGTCGCACAGTTATTTCAGCACAGTTGAGGGAAAACGGAAAATCCAACCAGTTAACTCCCTTGTGCAACTGCATCATGAATTTTGTTACTTCTCAGATAGAAGCCCTTTTCACCTCATTCAACGCTTTTTGACTCACTTGTACAAACGAAGTGACACTAACTGTATCACTGATGTGTTTAGTGCATATAAATATTTTAAGTGGATACTGAATTATCTAGAATGAACATTAAAAAGAAATTGAACGGACTGTGTCATGCACGAATCTGTGCAGATCTAGACTAAAACGACTGCATGTGCTTGAGGCGATGGCAACGTCTTCTTTACCACGGACTTTAACGATTTTCTGAAATGCCCGAGATATACCAAATCAACATGATTTAAATACCATTATCAATTCCAATACTGCAATCGATTTACCACCATTAAAAACAAACAAACAAGCAGGCTTAAATGTTAATTTTGAGACGTCACTGGTAGAATCGCAATAGCACCAGCCACCGTAGCGAAGTGGTTAGTGTCGCGGACTGACGGCTGGGAGGACGTGGGTTCGAATCCCAGTGGAGATGGGGTTTTCGGCCCGTGGCTGGCTCCTACCCAGAGTTGAGTGTGCTGTGGACTTAAATGGGGAGACTGGGACCACACAGTTGAGTGTCATCCACTTCAAGGATGCGTCTTTGGGTATGTTGCTCTAATTACCTGACCAACACTGTGTGTGTGTGTGTGTGTCTCCAAGGTAAACTTTAACATTGCCATTTTCTCTGGAAATACTTTGTGTGCCAATACCAAATTTGGCTTAAACATAGCAGGAAAAAAATTCTTCAGTCATACCAATAATAGGTTGTACGTCTCCCGATTTTAACAGTATTTCCGAATCATTAACGGTTTATTTCGTTGATGCTGGTTCTGGATTCCGAAAACGCTGTTACCCTTTTGCTGCTGCCTGAACATCTTGTAATAAGACGCCGTGACCATGTTTTCTTGTTCGCAATTAAAAGCAAAGAAATACAAATTCTGGACAGAACACATACAGTGACACTAACTACATTTATGACGTGTTTACTGCATATGAATATACTAAAGTGGACACTGTTTCACTAAGGTCAGCCTTGTCAACACTGGTTTGTGCAGATCTTGACAACATGTTGCAAAGCCTGACGCGATGACAACGTCTCTTTTACCACCACATTAAAAGAATTTCTTAAATAATAATCAGCGTGTTTCCTGCTCATGATTTTTTTTAAAATGGATACTGAATTAACTAGAATGAATAGAAAAGAGAAATTGAATGGTCAGTGTCGTACTTTCGATGCTTGTTGAACACAGATTTCTGCAGATCTATAAATATCAGACACATATTGCAGTGTGTTTCAGGCGATGGGAACGTCTCCTTTACCTCGGATATGAAAAAAAAAAAATCTTAAATGAGAGATATACCAAAAGAATATGATTTAAACGGCGTTTTAACTTCGATTGCCGTTCACGATTTATTCCCCTAACTGTATATGCTTAAATAATAATATTTGAACATCATCGTTGAATGCCGCGTTTGCGCAGTGCACAAAACCACTCGTTCTTGACCCGAATATACTGGGTTGGAATCTGTTTAGAAGTCTTTTTTTTTTTTTTGTCTTTTTTTTTTTTTAACGCGAAGCTTTATATGATTATAATAACGAATAGAGAACACATTTCAACAAACTAATTCTTATAAGTATTTTTTTTTTCTTTTTCTTTTCAGTGTGTATCACAAGTGAGTCTTGAAGGCCTTGCCTTTCTTGTTCTTGTTCTTTTTCTTCTTCTTCTCGTCCTCCATGTTGTTGTTGTTGTTGTTCTTCTTCTTCTTCTTCTCATTATTTATCATTACATTATCCCTTCTGTGTTTTTGACAGATCCAGTGACGCCTCACTACACGGAATGGACTGACCCAGTCTTCCAGGACAACGGTCCTTCTACCCCCATGTAAGTGTCCCCCTCACCGCCCCCTCCCGTTCCTCCCCCCCCCCCTCACCTTCTTCTCCTTTCAAGTCAGGAACTGTGTTATGTGGGGGTGCCATGAAGACGTTACACAGACAGTCTCTCCTGAGTTTGATGATTGTAACTCTTTTCTCAGTGGTGTTTGAGCTCTTCGTCTCCCACGTGCCATGAAGACGTTACACAAACATTCTCTCCTGAGTTTGATGATGGTAACTCTTTTCTCAGTGGTGTTTGAGCTCTTCTTCTCCCACGTGCCATGAAGACGTTACACAAACATTCTCTCCTGAGTTTGATGATGGTAACTCTCTTCTCAGTGGTGTTTGAGCTCTTCTTTTTCCCACGTGCCATGAAGACGTTACACAAACATTCTCTCCTGAGTTTGATGATGGTAACTCTTTTCTCAATGGTGTTTAAGTTCTTACGTCTGACCTCTTTACCTCCCACTTTAATTTTGATATGGCTTCCTGCAGAATCTAGAATAGAATAGAATAGAATAGAATATGTCTTTATTACCAGGTGTACCGGGGTCACAAGGAATATTTTGGGGTGGGTAGGGGGGCTCGGGGGGGCGGGGGGGGGGGGGATAGTACATAACAAGATACGAACATAAAACGAAAATCATACACAAACACAGATACAGTAGAAATTAGGATACATACAAGTGCATGACAATAATATAAAAACTTGTGCATACTCACACATGCGTGCACTGCACACACACACACACACACACACACACACACACACACACATATGCACGAACTCTCTCACTCACACACACAAACTCACTCTCTCTCTCTCTCTCTCTCTCTCTCTCACACACACACACAC
This sequence comes from Babylonia areolata, assembly GCF_041734735.1. Lineage (NCBI taxonomy): Eukaryota > Metazoa > Mollusca > Gastropoda > Neogastropoda > Buccinidae > Babylonia > Babylonia areolata. The sequence continues at coordinate 16,663,500 of NC_134889.1, read as the reverse complement.
ACACACACACACACACACATACATTAAATATTCCATTGTATTGTATCGTGTTGTATTGTACCGTACTGTACTGTACTGTACTGTGTTGTATTGCTTGACAGCAACATAACCCAGTGTACTAGTCAGACCTTGAGTTCATGCATGTATTGTGTACCAATTATAGTGAATTTCTTCTGCAGAATTTTTTGCTGGAGGACAACACTTTTGTTACTATGGGTACTTTTCAATTTGCCAAGTGCGTGCTGCACACGGGACCTCAGCTTATCGTCTCATATGAATGACTGGGTTGATTTTTTTGAGAAATGGCGAGAGTGGGAATCAAACCCAGACCTTCACGGATGGCAGACGAGTAGTAGAGTTCTGTCACCATCCTGATAAACTGAACCCCCCCCTCCCTCTCCCCCCCTACACCTCCAATAGAATGTAATTTTAGGTAGTTGACAGCGCAAAATGATACTTCCTATCTGATGATGATGATGATTATTGTTATTACCATCATCAACATTATCACATTATCATTATTTTTGTTATCATCATCATCATCATCATTCTTCTTCTTCTTCCTCCTACCCCTCTTCTTCTTCTGTTATTATTATCATTAATGTTATTATCATCTTGTCAGCTGGTATGAACAAAACAACTTGGAATTCAACGTATCAAAAACAAAATAAGTAATTTTTGATTGCAAAAAGACCAGATCTGGCCCCTTACCACTTGTCATTAAGCAAGTAGAGATCATCAGCGAATTTAAATTTCTCGGACTCATCATTTCCAACGATTTGAAATGGGAGAAAAATACGGGAAAAATTGTTAAGAAAGCACAACAGCGTCTGTACTTTCTTCGGTGCCTCAAAAAGTTCGGAATTAAAAAAGAAATCATGGTTGATTTCTACCGAGCAGTCCTTGAAAGTGTGGTAACCTTTGCTGTTACTGTTTGGTACGAAAACATTTCCAAGGTAGCAGTCACAGCCCTGAACAGAATCGTAAAAACTGCCACCAAGATTAACGGAGCTGATCTACCTTCTCTATTATAAGCGGCAACTCAAAAAAGCAAAATCAACCAGCCAGGACGAATCACATCCAACTTTTGGGATTTTCGAGATGTTCCCGTTTGGTCGACGGTACAGAAGTATAAGGACGAAAACTAATCGCTTCGCCAATAACTTTATCCCCTAAGCAGACAATGCCCTGTCTCTCGAACAAAACCAGTATGATTATATAGAATTGTGCAATCAACAACCGTTTACCTGAAGATCTAGTCATCAGCCCCATCTGATGGGGCTTCTGTTCAAACATGTGTGTGTGTGTGTGTGTGTGTGTGTGTGTGTGCGTGCGTGCGTGCGTGTGTGTGTGTGTGTGTGAATCAGAATCAGAATCAGAATCATATTTGTTTGTCATAAATGGTTTATAGACACAACCAAAAAACAAAATAAAACCAACAAAAAACAAACAAACAAAAAAACAAAACAACTAAATGTGTGTGTGTGTGTGTGTGTGTGTGTGTGTGTATTTGCTTGCGTGCGTGCATGTGTGAGTGTGAGTGTGCACAAGTTTTTGTAATGATAGAATAATAATAATAATAATAATAATAATGATAATAATAATAATAATATTGGACATTTGTTGAGCGCTTTCCTCCCTTAAAGAGAGCTCAAAGTGCTTTACAATAAACATCAAACATACACACACATGTACATGTATATATCCTATACATATGCTTTAGTAACTTGACAATTGAGCATATATTTTTTCACTGTAGTTTGATGAAGACTTTTGTACACGAAAGTGTGTCTTCACAAGTGACTGAGAACGTTGATGTTTTTGACTTTTTGCATTCATTATCAGTTGTTTCGCTTGTCAGTTTAACGACTTCTCTTTTACGAAGTCCTTTAAGTAATTTCCTGTAACTGTATTTAGAGTTGTTTTGTTGTTGTTGTTGTGTGTTTTTTTCTTCCAAATTTCACCCACATTTTTACCCTCATTTGCTCAGTTTCTCCCAACCCTCCATTCATCCACATCTCCCACCCCTTCTAACCGATAATACTCAGATGTATTCATAAATACTTTAACAAAATGTCTTCAATCACCGATATGTGTGACGGGACATTAAACAAAATTCCTCCATATATCCTAAATTCTACTGCATCTGTATTTGTGTATCATTTTCGATTTATGTTTGTATCTTTCGATATCTTTTTATATACTACCCCCCCCCCCCACCCACCCCCAATATTCCTTGTGGCCCCGGTACACTTGGTAATAGACATAATTCTATTCTATCATTATTGTTGTTATGATTATCATGTCATCAGTATTTCTTCATTCATTCATTTATTTATTGATGTGATTTCTCAGAGTGCCGCTGAAAGGCAAACGCAGACTGACTGATGCTGCGGAACAGGTGTCCTCCACACCCAGAACCACCTGGAACGGCTCTGGCCCCTCCTCCATGTCTGCCGGGCCTTCTCCCCTGAGTGGCTCACAGGCGGCCAGCCCCTTGTGGCACAGCACAGGGGACACAAGGTCTCCCTCCTCCTCCATGTCTGCAGGGCCTTCTCTCCTGAGTGGCTCACAGGCGGCCAGCCCCTTGTGGCACAGCACAGGGGACACAAGGTCTCCCTTCTCATCCATGTCTGCAGGGCCTTCTCCCCTAAGTGGCTCACTGGCGGCCCGCCCTTTGCGGCACAGCGCGAGGGACACAAGGTCTCCCTTCTCATCCATGTCTGCAGGGCCTTCTCCCCTAAGTGGCTCACTGGCGGCCCGCCCTTTGCGGCACAGCGCGAGGGACACAAGGTCTCCCTCCTCCTCCATGTCTGCAGGGCCTTCTCCCCTGAGTGGCTCACTGGCGGCCAGCCCCTTGCAGCACGACGCGGGGAATGCGGTTGCAGCGAGTCCCATGGACTGTCGGCCACTGTCTGGCGTTTCTGCCGCCACTGCTGAAAAAGGTGTGTGTGTGTGTGTGTGTGTGTGTGTGTGTGTTTGTATTTGTACTTCTTTTTATCACAACAGATTTCTCTGTGTGAAATTCGGGTTGCTCTCCCCAGGGAGATTGCATCGCTACACTACAGAGCCACCCATTATTTATTTTTTTTTTTCCTGCGTGCAGTTTATTTATTTGTTTTTTCTATCGAAGTGGATTTTTCTACAGAATTTTGCCAGGAACAACCCTTTTGTTGCCGTGGGTTCTTTTACGTGCGCTTAGTGCATACTGCACACGGGACCTCGGTTTATCGTCTCATCTGAATGACTAGCGTCCAGACCACCACTCAAGGTCTAATGGAGGGGGACAAAATACCAGCGGCTGAGCCGAGATTCGAACGAGCGCACTCAGATTCTCTCGCTTCCTTGGCTGACGCATTACCTCTAGGCCATCACTCTGTGTGTGTGTGTGTGTGTGTGTGTGTGTGTGTGTGTACTCTTGTTTTTGTTTTACTCTTTTGCCTGCTTTCTCTTCTTTGTGTCCTTGGGAAAAGCGTTTAATCCCAATGTTACGTTGTTATGTCCTTGAGAAAGGCACTTAACCCAGTTTTATGTTGTGGCCTTGAGAAAGGCGCTTAACCCCAATGTTATGTTGTTGTGTCCTTGAGAAAGGCGCTTAACCCAGTTTTATGTTGTTGCGTCCTTGAGAAAGGCGCTTAACCCAAATTTTATGTTGTGTCCTTGAGAAAGGTGCTTAACCCCAATTATATGTTGTGTCCTTGAGAAAGGCGCTTAACCCAGTTTTATGTTGTTGCGTCCTTGAGAAAGGCGCTTAACCCAAATTTTTTGTTGTGTCCTTGAGAAAGGCGTTTGACCCCAATTATATGTTTTTGTGTCCTTGAGAATGGCGTTTGACCCCAATTATATGTTGTGTCCTTGAGAAAGGCGTTTAACCCAGTTTTATGTTGTGTCCTTGAGAAAGGTGCTTAACCCAAATTTTATGTTGTGATGGATGTTGTGAACTTGGCACATGAAGCTCTTGCCATTTGGAAACAGAGTGTAAGTCATTGATTCATTCTGTTTGTGCACTCCATTTGTAAAAGGCCAAGGCCTATATAAACCATTTTTCCCTCCCTCCCTCTCTCTTTCTCTCTCTCTCTGTTTCCAGGCAGTTTGCTGAAGTCGGGCATAGCGACTCCCTCCCCTTCCAGCAACACTGCCCTCAACTTGCCCCGCCTGCCTGCCTTTCAGACGGACATGGAAGCGGAAACCTTGAGATGTCGTGGCGCAGGCGTGTCCGGCTTGGCTGTCAACGGTCCATCAAACTGTGGCTCCGCCTCCCTGGAAACCTTGAGGGATCAGGCCGCAGGCGTGTCCAGCTTGGCTGTCAACTGTCCATCAAACTGTGGCTCCGCCTCCAGGGAAACCCCAAGGGGCGTGTCCAGCACGGAGCATGCAGTCAGCGCGTGCAGCAGCAATCATCCCTCACCACCAGCCACTCAGCAGGGTCCGCCCATCCAGGACGTCTGGCGTCACGGGGGTCTGCCGCGTCATCCACAACCTGGATTGGCAGCTGGGGACGAGGGCGGGTCCGGGGGCGGGGGAGATAGGGGGGCTGCGTCCCTGGCCCTGCCCACTGACCTGGCCTCCACTGAAGACAGTGTGCTGGAGGACCTCTTCAGTCTCATGGAGGGCTTCAGTCCGGACCTGGCGTCACTGGGTCTGCCGGTGCAGGAGGTGGAGCTGGACTGGTCGATGATACAGGATCTGTAGCAGCAGGAGGTGGTGAGGGACGGGGTGGTGCCCATGAGCAAGTGATGCCTTTCTGTTGTTGTTTTGTTTTTGTTGTTGATTTTTTTTTTTTTTTTTTTTTTAGTCTTTCTGTTCTTTTCCAGTTGATCCTCTTGGCCTTTCGAGAGAGTGGGGATGCAACTTGGGCAAGACACTCTTGACCTCTCGAGAGAGTGGGGATGCAACTTGGGCAAGACACTCTTGACCTCTCGAGAGATAGGGGATGCAACTTGGGCAAGACACTCTTGACCTCTCGAGAGAGTGGGGATGCAACTTGGGCAAGACACTCTTGACCTCTCGAGAGAGTGGGGATGCAACTTGGGCAAGACACTCTTGACCTCTCGAGAGAGTGGGGATGCAACTTGGGCAAGACACTCTTGACCTCTCGAGAGAGTGGGGATGCAACTTGGGCAAGACACTCTTGACCTCTCGAGAGAGTGGGGATGCAACTTGGGCAAGACACTCTTGGCCTCTCGAGAGAGTGGGGATGCAACTTGGGCAAGACACTTTTGGCCTCTCTCGAGAGTGGGGATGCAACTTGGGCAAGACACTCTTGACCTCTCGAGAGATCGGGGATACAACTTGGGCAAGACACTCTCCACTACAGTCTACAATCAAATTCTAGCCCAGATTGGCTAGGACAGCAGTTATACGCAGTGCAGAACGGGACACATACACCAGTTCGTACTTCCATCCATCCATCCATCCATCTGATACATAGATATATGTGTGTCGATTCACACAGACACAGACATACACACTGTCACACATACGCACACACATACGTACACACGCACACGCACGCACAGACAGACAGACAGACACACACACACACACACACACACACACACAGACACACATGCTCGCGTATTTTAATGTTCTGTTGATGAATACTATTACATGTGGCGTTGTGCAGTTCCCAACTCCAAACGCTGTGTGCTTGCTAAATGGAAATATGGAAAAATTTTTTATATGGATATACTTACATAGCGCCAATCCTCGGTCAGAGACCAAGCTCAAAGTGCTTTACAAATACGGGGTCATTTACACAACAGGCTGCCTACCTGGGTAGATCCGACTGACGGCTGCCACTGGGCGCTCATCATTCGTTTCCTGTGTCATTCAATCAGATTTCAGGATGCACACTTAGACAGACACGCAACATTTGACGTGTATGACCGTTTTTTGTTAATTTACCCCGCCATGTAGGCAGCCATACTCCGTTTTCGGGGGAGTGCATGCTGGGTATGTTCTTGTGTCCATAACCCACCGAACACTGACATAGATTACAGGATCTTTAACGTGTGTATTTGATCTTTTGGGCGCGTATACACACGAAGGGGGTTCAGGCACTAGCAGGTCTGCACATATGTTGACCTGGGAGATCGGAAAAATCTCCACCCTTTACCCACCAGGCGCCGTCACCGAGATTCGAACCCGGGACCCTCAGATTGAAAGTCCAACGCTTTAACCATTCGGCTGTTGCGCCTGTCGAAATAAAGGGGAGAGTGAAGAGGGAGAAGAGGATTGGTGAGGGAGGGAAGGGATGCTCGGGAGTGGAGGGTGGGAGGAGTGGGGGGGAGGAGAGGGAAGGGAAATGTGGTGGAGAGGGTGGGGACAGCTCCACATGGTTGAGTGAAGAGAATACAGAGTATGAGAGGGGACAGATGGAAGAAAGAAGAAGAAAAAGAAGAAGGGGAGAAATAAAGGGACGAGTACGCACACGTGCGCACACACACACACACACACACACACACACACACACACGCACAAAATTCAAGAACATTCCAGCATTGTTCCACTTGTCTACAGTCCAAAAAATACGTTGTCATGTTTACATTGTTATTGAAGAGTGATGTTAATGCAATGCCATTTCAGAGTGGTTTTTCTGTTCACATGCTGTGCTTTGCCTTGAGTAGAAGAATTATTTTCATACAATGCCATTGGGAGACTATTGAAGCAGAATGGATTTTCTGTTTTCATTCTTTGCACTGTAATGGTACAGACAATACTTTGTCTCGTGGAAGAAAGATTTTTACACAATGCCGTTTTAAGACTGCAGGACCAGAATGGATTTTCTGTTAAAATGTTTTGCGCTGTAATGGTATGTAGCTTTTTAAAAAATAAATATTTTTACTGTTAGTTGATTGTTCGTTTAAGAAAATACTGTTACAGAGTGGTGGAGACGTTTTGACAGTACTCTGAGGCAACAGTAGGACGCTGTGGCAAATTAGGGTAAGGCGTTCGACTTCAGATCCAGTAGGTCACCAGTGAGCAGGAGTTCGAGGCCCCATTTCGGCGTGGTTTGTGTTGTGTCCTTGGGAAGAACACTTTACTCCCAGTTCCTTCTCTCCCTCCAGGGGCTGTGTTCAAGACAAAATTCATTTTGCCTTCAGGCAAGTTATCTTTGACATGGCTGGGACCCGCAGGTACAGTTTACCTTGAAGGATAAGTTATCTTCATATTCAAGACACACGCAGTTCGCTCAGACAGCTAACCCATCGTCTTCTTTTTTGTTTTTTTTGTTTTTTTTTGTTTTTTTTGGTTTAAATCCCGATTCCCGTCTGCGCATGCTCTCAGTTTCAATTCTCATCGCACCACAGCTCGGAACATTGTAGAGAGAGTTCGCAAAACACGTGCTATCCGCAAAGCACGCCTGTTTTCCCTTTAAAAGAAAAAGAAAAAAAAAAGAAAGAAAAATGCTGCAAAAGGATCTACCATATTTACCTCTGCTTCGTGGGCAGTCACCCTTGGCAGGTAGTAAGGGTACATTGCCTTCGGGTTTGTAGACACACGGGTGTCCATGAAGGATATTGCTTATCCTCGAGCAGTTTGCCTTGTCTCAGGCAGATTACCCGCAGGTACATATTTACCCTCAGGCACTATGTTCTCTTGAATACGGCCCCTGGTGGGAATGGGTACCTAACGTCGGCTGGTGGAGGTCAGAATGGCAGGAGGAGAGGACTGGGGCCCCGCCCTTTTTTCTATATCGAGGCCTGGACAGTGCGTATTTTGTTCCACTGCCATGATGGCCGTATACAGGACCTTTAACTTTTGTTAAGGCAGCACGGTAGTATGTTCCACACTTACCAACAATTCTTTGTGGTAGCATGAAAATGTTTGCTTGTCGTATATGTTTAAATATGGACGTGGATTTTTAACCATTCCACCCCCCACCCCCTCCACACACACACACACACACGATCTTGCAGTAGTTGTGGTTTGTCGGATGTGACGACAAACGGATCAGATATCCCGTGTGCAGCATGTACTTTTATGCACGTTTAAGTACCCACAGCAGCGAAAGAGTTGTCCCTGGGAAAATTCAGCAGAAAATATCCACTTTGATAGTGAAACAAAAACGCATGAAAAAAAAAGTGTGGCGCTGTACTGTGGTGATGAGCTCTCCCTGGGGAGAGCAGCCCAGATTTCACATAGAGAAATCTGCTGTGGCAAAGAGAAGTACAATACAATATTATACGATACGATGTGTGGAGTGATGGCCTGGAGGTAACGCGTCCGCCAAGGAAGCGAGAGAATCTGAGCACACTGGTTCGAGTCACGGCACAGTCGCCAGTATTTTCTCCCCCTCCACTAGACCTTGAGTGTGGTCTGGACGCTAGTCATTCAGATGAAACGATAAACCGAGGTCCCTAGTGCAGCATGCACTTAGCGCCCGTAAAAGAACCCACGGCAACAAAAGGGTTGTCCCTGGCAAAATTCTGTAGAAAAATCCACTTCAATAGGAAAACAAATTAAAAAAGAACTGCATGTAGGAAAAAATACAAAAAAGGGTGGCGCTGTCGCTGTAGCGACGCGCTCTCCCTGGGGAGAGCAGCCCGAATTTCACACAGAGAAATCAGTTGTGACAATAATTAGTACTACAATACAATGCAATACAATACAATACAAATGATTGTCGTTTGGTGATGCATGTGCTGTTGGAATCCACACACTGTGCAGCGGTACATCAATTCACATGAATGGTGATTGTGTGAATGGAGTATTGATTATATGTGTGCCAAATGACATGTCAGCAGTTTTTACAGGCTATTGTGCCATATTAATCGTGAAGTAATTTGGGGTTGGGTTGTTGTTTTTTCACGCAATATTTGTGATTTTGAGGCGTTTGTTTTGTTCAGGTTTTTTGTTTTTTCATTAAAATTTTTATATGTGATGGTATGTATTGGATGTATGTGCACCGTGGTATAATTGTTTGGGTGATTGACTTCTGATCCAGTGTTCACCAGTAATGGTTCGAGGCCCCCGTGTCTGCAATGCGTTAATTGTGTCTTCATTGGGAAAGGCACTATGCTTCGACGTTTCTCACTCCACCCAGGTATGAACTGGTACCTGACTTCGGTTGTGGGAAGGTTAAAAGCTGCAGAAAGAGAGGACTGGGCCCCGCCTTCCTATGTGGAGCCCAGCCTGCAGAGCCAGTTGCATTGCTCGGACGGAAGAGCCTAGTATGGTCGTAACCCGCTGCTAACTGCGTGTAGTATGGAACTGACCAATGGCGTAGTTCGGTCAACGTAGACATTTTAGTCGTCACGTGTAACTGTCAAAAAGTTAGAAACCAAGCAATGCAACTGGCTCCTCAGGACTGTAGATTTTTTTTTTTTTTTTCTTTTTAAAATTTTTTTACTGACTAGATGGCAGCAAAAGGGTTTAGGGCATGTAATCTGTTTTAGTTTTTCTTTTGACGTTGATTAAAAAAAAAAAAAAATTACTCTGGACGTTTAATTGTGATGGTATTCCTACTCCTGTCACAGCCAGTATTGATCAGATCAAGTGTGATGAACACTGTTATATTTAAAGAAGACGCAAGCTCTGTTTGTGTGACAAGCAGTGGATTTTTTGTTGTTGTTTTTTTTTTTTGTTGTTGTTGTCGTTGCTTTAAATTTTTTTTTTTTTATCATGCCACGCGATGCCTGTATATTCAAGAATACTTTTAGGTTCTGGTCATATCTCTTTGATGTAAACATGCTACCACAATCAGCCACCGTGGCGAGTGGTTAGCGTCGCGGACAGATGACTAGGAGTATTCGGGTTCAAATCCTCCCAAAGCTGGATTTTGTTTGTTTGGTTTTTTGTTGTTGTTTTTTTTCTTTATTTCGGCCTGTGACTGGCTCCTGCCCAGAGATGACTGTTCCGTTGGCTCCAACAGGAAGATGTGTACCCTGCAGCAGTCGAGGGTCGTCCGCTTCACGGGAGCGTCTTGGGGAGTGTTGTTCGGATTTCCTGACCAGCACTGCAGGTCTCTCTCA
>NC_134889.1:16641023-16648523 GCF_041734735.1 Babylonia areolata | reverse complement strand
CTTCATGGTGGTGACAGTGATTCTCCCGTGAGGTCTCTGCTCCAGAGAACAACTGGGACAGGCCTCACTGTGGATCTGAAGATCCTGATCTTGATGTAAATCGTGGAGATTTCTGGATCCCCAGACATTCTTCAGCTGATGAGAAGCCGCCCTTACCCTGCCGGTTAGGGGTTTCCATGTCATCCTAACATTCCTCAAACCCCACCAACCCTGTCCACATACCCCACCTTGAAGAACGCACGTGAGGCGGAAAGGGGATGGTGGTGGTGGTGGTTGGGGTTGGTGGTGGTGGACAAAACCATGCGTGAACTTGGCAGGCACACGAACGTCCATAAGCGCTCCTGCTTTTCAAAGGACATCAGGCCACCCCCCCCACCCCCACCCCCCTTGAACAATGCAACCTCGGCCAAATCAAGACACAACCCCTGAACTTATTGACCTCAAGGAGTTTAGCCAATAAGTCGTCAGAATCGACCCCTGAACTTATTGACCTTTAAGGGCTTTAGCCAATACGTCGTCAGATTCGACCCCTGAACCTTTTGACCTTAAGGGCTTTAGCCAATACGTCGTCAAATTCGACCCCTGAACTTATTGACCTTAAGGGCTTTAGCCAATACGTCGTCAGATTCAACCCTTGAACTTATTGACCTTAAGGGCTTTAGCCAATACGTCGTCAGATTCGACCCCTGGACTTATTGATCAACCCTACCACCCAAGGTGACACTATGTACTTCTTTGGCAAAGAAACCCGCACATGCCAAATATTCCGTTGAAATATTGCTACAGCTGTGTGCATCCACCCATTTCTTATCCACAAGTGACAAAATTTCGTTCAACCCAATAAAGATATTTTTAATTTTCATTAAAAAAACACACATTAAAAATATATGACAGGAGATTAATCAGCGAAGAGAGTAGTACCTTCAAAGTTCGTTTCTGTGTGTACAACTGAACAAGGAAATTCCACTTGCTTCAAGGTGCTTTCAGTGACTGATACATTGTCACAACATTTGCTGACAATGCAGCTGTGCAGAATCTCCCTAGTTGGGTGGGAAGGCCATCATTGAAAAGAACAAACACACCACATTTAACATCGATGAAGGTATTTTCGGGGAAAATGCCAGTGGTAAAGTTTATCACGCCATACACACAGACACACAGAGATGTCTGCTGACAGTGGGAAGACACACAAACAGGGGTGGTGGTGGTGGTGGTGGTTGCATAAACTCCTAATGTTTACGGAAGTGAGTCCCAAAAAGAAAAGAAAAACAAGAAAAAAAAAACATATCGTCCACTGTATCACACTTTAATGAGAGAGAGGGTGGTGGTGGTGGTGGTGAGGAAGGTAAGGGAGGATCTCTCTCTCTCTCTCTCTCTCTCTCTCTCACACACACACACACAGAACAACACGCACCACAGCCACTACCACCACCATACCACAAACCCCTGCATCAAACCCAAACAATTAAACAAGCAACAACAAATGCACAAATCATCATCATCATCATCATCATGATAATAAGAACAACAACAACAACAACAAGAACAATAATAGTAATATCAGCAGCAACAGCAACAATTCAAACGAATCCTCGAAGACTGAAGATGTGTTACCGAGATTCCTTTAGCAATCCTCTCCCCCAAAACAACAACCACCATACTACTCTTCCTCCCTTGGATACGCGGAGGAAGACGACGATTTTAGAAATCCCCATCCATCCTTTCTTAGCCTGGGTGCATAAACCCCAAGCAAGGGGAAAAGCTCAATGATGATTATGATGATGATAATGATGATGATGATAATGATGATGATGATGATGATGATGACGATGACCATGATAATAACAATAACAGAACAACAACAACAACAACAACGAATCTGCAAAGACTGAACAGGTGCTATTTAATCTTCTCTCCCCTCCCCACCCCACCACCAAAAACAATACCAACAACATAATCGTAAGATAGTCAGTCGTGTCCGACTATAACCATCAGAGAACAGCAGTAGAGGCAAAAGCTGTCCCAGTTACCTGGGCCAATAACTATCGTGGACAGTGTTCCTTGCCCGAGTTACTCCACCCCTACTCTCTCGGCCAAGAGTGTTTTAGGACAGTCGGCGTTGGGATGGTCCCCCAGAGCCATCTAGCCCCCAAGACTGCAGCACTAATAGCCAGCGCAAACTTAGTCACCTCGTTTAAAGAGTCACAGCAAGCTAAGATCATGCACCTCTCACTTTGCTGTTGGCCCAACTGAATGTAGTTTATCTCGGCTTGTGATATAAACCGAGTAGCATCAACAACAACAACAAAACTAAAACAAACAGCAAAACCAAGCAAGGAAACACACCTCTCACTTTGCTGTTGGCCCAACTGTAGCCTTATATATTTATCGCGGCTTATGATAATAATACCGAGCAACCACAAAAACAACAACAACAACAAAACTAAAACCACTAACAACAAACAACACCCCCACCCCCTTTTCTTCCTCACTACGACCCTCGGAGGAAGACGACAATCTCAGGAATGGCCACCCACTCTTTCTGGGCCTGGGTGATGACGATGGTGAAGCAGCGAACGAGCGGCGACGACACAGACGACGACAAAGACAACGACGACGACGATGACGCATGCGCCGTGTCCATCGGCATCAAGGACTGGTCAAAGCGGCCGTTGACGAAGCTGCCCACGACTCGCGTGTCTGTGCACAGCGCCTTCCGGCCCTGCAGACCCACGTAGGCCTTCTCCCCAACCTCCACCGTCCCGTTCCTCACGAAGTCCCGTCTTCGGCCCATCTGGAAGAAAAAAACCAACAAAACAACCACGTATTGTTTGTTGCTGTGTGGTGTTGTAATAATAATAACAATAATGGTATTTATATAGCGCTGAATCTTGTGCAGAGACAAATCAAAGCGCTTTCGCACCAGTCATTCACACGCATGCATAACTCTAAAACTGTAGAAACTAAAGACAAGGAAGGGCAGGCAAGGGAGGCTATTTTGGGAAGAGGTGGGTTTTAAGGCCAGACTTGACAGAGCTGGGTGTGGAGATTTGACGAAGCGAAAGAGGAAGTTCATTCCAATCGCAGGGTCCAGAGACAGAGAAAGAACGGCGGCCAACAGTCGAGTGTTTGAATCTGGGTATGCGTAAACAGAGTGGATCCGAAGCCGATCGTAGTGAGCGAGATGGAGTGTAGAGGTGAAGCCAGCCGCAGACATAGAGTGCTGATCTTGTGCTTTATTCGGTCTGAGACAGGGAGCCAGTGATGTTGCAAAAGAGGAGTGATGTGCTCAGATCTTTTCTTTCTGAGGACGAGTCGGGCAGCAGAGTTTTGTATGCGCTGAAGGGACTGAATGGATGAATCAGGCAAACCAGACAATAGAGAGTTACAGTAGTCAAGGCGAGAGAGAATGAGAGAAATGACAAGTCTAGATGTTGCGTCAGTGGGCAGATATTTCCGGACGGCACTGATGCGCTGCAGTTGACAGTAGCAGGACTGACATGTCTGACTGATAAATTTTTGCATGTCAGTGTATTGTCAAGGACAACACCAAGGTTCCTGACTGACGTCGAAAGAGGGATGGATGTACTGCCAAGTTTGATTGTGTCAATTGTGATGGAAGACAGTTTTTCTTTAGTTTCTATGATCATCGTTTCAGTTTTGTCCGCGTTCAATTGTAAATATTTCGAGTCATCCAGTTTTGAATGTCCAGGAAACAGTTGGATGTTTCTTGCAAGAGCGACAACAATTTTTCAGGGGTATCACCCTTCTGGAGTTGTGTGTCATCAGCATAAGAATGATGACTGATATTATGGCGGTTGATAATTTCAGCGAGAGGAGCAGTGTACAGTGTGAAGAGCACTGGGCCTAAAACAGATCCCTGTGGGACTCCATGTTCGTTGTGTTGCGTGGCGTGGCGTGGCGTGGCGTGGCGTGGCGTGGCGTTGTGTTGTGTTGTGTTGAGTTGCGTGATGTTGTGTTGCGTTGCGTTGTGTGGTGCTGTGTGGTGTGGTGTTGTGTTGTGTTGTGTTATACCGCATTGTATTGTATTGTATTGTATTGCATCGTACTGTATTGTACTGCATTGTATTGTACTGCATTGCATTGCATTGTATTGTATTGTATTGCATCGTAGTGTATTGTAATGTATTATATTGCATTGTATTGCATCGTATTGTATTGTACTACATTGTATTGTGTTGCATCGTACTGTATTGTACTGCATTGTATTGCATCGTATTGTATTGTATTGTATTGTATTGCATTGTAGTGTATGTAATGTATTAAAGTGCATTGCATTGCATCGTATTGTATTGTACTACATTGTATTGTATTGCATCGTACTGTATTGTACTGTATTGTATTGTATTACTCTTTTAGTCACAACTGATTTCTCTTGAAATTCGGGCTGCTCTCCCCAGAAAGAGCACGTCGCTACACTGAAAGCGCCACCCTTTTTTTCTTTCTTTCTTTCTTTTTTTTCTGCCTGCAATTTTATTTGTTTTCCTATCCAACAGAATTTTTTCTACAGAATGTTGCCAGAGACAACCCTTTTCTTGCCGTGGGCTCTTTTACGGGCGCTAAGTGCATGCTGCACTAGGGACCTCGGTTTATCGTCTCATCCGATTGACTAGCGTCCAGACCACCACTCAAGGCCTAGTGGAAGGGGAGAAAATACTGGCGACTGTGAGATTCGAAGCAGTGCGCTCAGATTCCCTCGCTTCCTGAGCGGACGCGTTACCTCTCGGCCAACACTCCACACTAAGTCAGTTGGTATATATAGGAAGGAGAAAGATTGAGATCGCTGAAGTGTTTGTTTCGTTTCGGTGACATTGTTGGACTGAAGTAGAGATTCAGTATCTACTGTCATTGTTCCCCTCACACCACAGAAGGGGAAAAAAAAGGGTTGAATTTCTTCTTCTCTCTTTGTTTGTTTGTTTATCCATTCATGTATATATATTTAGGGCTTTGTTTATTGATGTATATCTTTGAGGCTTTGTTTATTCATGGCTTTGTCTGGTCATATATATATATATCTATATATATATATATATATATATATCGGTTGTCCCCCCAAAAGTGAACCGCTTTTTGACAAGTATTTTCTCAGTGATAGAGAAACTGAATTCATGAGTAACCTTAGGGTATTATCAACAAGTCTGCAAAATATCTAAAAGTTCGGACGCAAATTATGCGAGTATTGTCAAAATCTCACACACATCTCCCCCACCCCCTAAAACAACACCCCCTCCCCCCACCCCCTCAAGCACCCCCACCCTCCCCCTCTTACACTTCCCGTTCTCTGCTGACCTTCCTCCACACTTCCCTCATACACCTCCACCCCCACCACCACCCTCCTCACAGCACCCCTCTTCGTTCTTGCACATCTCGCACCCACACCCCTTTCCCCAATCCCATACCCCCGCCCCCCACCGCTCCCCCCCCTCCCCCACACACTTTCCCATCCCCAGCCACCCACCCCTTCCACCAACAATCCCCCACACAACCCACCCCAACACCACCAACCCCGCCTCCCTCCCTCCCCCCTATACGACACCAACCCCACCAAACCCCTGAATGGAATCTCCCGTCGGACGAGTAGGCAGGCAGGCTTATCTGTCGGTGTGTGTCCTCATATGGGAGAAGAGGCCGATTCTAGATGCGCAGCACTTCCCACAGGTGTTGCAAGGGAAAAGGTTTCCAGAAGTTGAGCCCTGCTTCCTTCGCTCATGCTTCTCCTTAATGGCTAGTGTTCTCTTGTTTTCAAACGTCTTTATGCCACTAGAGCACAGCATCCTCCAGCGAGAACGGTCAAGGGCATCAGTTTCCCAGGAAACGATTTCTATGTCACAGGCTTTGAGGTTTGTCTTCAAGGTGTCCTTGAAGCGCTTGCAGGGTCTTCTTAGTTCGCGATGGCCTTCATTCAGCTGGCCATACAAGAGCATCTTCGGGATCCTGCTGTCTGTCATGCGGACAACGTGCCCTGTCCAGCGTAGCTGGCACTGGATCAGCAGGCTTTCGAACCCCCAAACCACACCAAAATCCCCACATCTCCACCCCCATCCCGTCCACAACACACACACCCCCAACCGACCCACCAACAACCCTCCCCACACCCCACCCCTCAACCCTCCTCAACACCCACCACCACCACCCCACCCCTCTCCCTCTCTGCCCCACTCACCTTATCGGAGATGCCGGTGTCGACCAGGATGCGGGCCACGGGCTGGGGGGACCTGAAGACCACCGTGACGTCGTCCCCCTCCTTCACGTCCTTGCCCCAGAAGAACGCCTCCGTGGCCAGGTCGTAGGCGGCGCGGATGACGTAGTTCCGGTAGACGGCCACGTTGCTGTACAGGTCCGCCTCGGGGTTGCTGTGGCCACGGTGCTTCTTGACCACGGGGGCCCAGGCGCGCAGCATGGAGGTTCGATGATCCGTCTTGCGGGTCACGTTGGCCAGGGAAGAGAACTTGCCTTGGTGGAAGAACAGGTTGCCCCCGCGGCGGATCACCTGTGAGTCGGTCACCCCAGGGTCACGCAACACACAGACACAGACAGACACAGACACACACACACACACACAGAGCCACACACACACAGAAGCCACACACACACATACACACACACACACACATACAGACACACACACATACAGACACACACACACACACACACACACACACACACACACACACACACACACACACAGGGCGGAACTTGTAGCATGGAATGAAGGAAAGAAAGAAGGAATGATTGACTGAAAGAAAGAATGAATGAAAACAGTAAAGTTTAACGGGGAACGGAGACGTTTCTTTGGTGTTAAAAAAAAAGAGAAAAAGAAGGCTGTTATTAAATGAATGAATGAATGAAGGTTGTATAATCATAAATAACAAATGTTTAAAATGAATAAATAAATAAATAGATAAACAAGTGCACGAACAAATGATTAAATGAATGAATGAGCAAATGAATAGTAGGGTAGAACATCCCATTTTGGAGATAGATAGATAGATAGACAGATAGATAGATAGATAGATAGATAGATAGATAGACAGATAGATAGATAGATAGATAGATAGATAGATAGACAGACAGGCAGATAGATAGATAGATAGATAGATAGACAGGCAGATAGATAGATAGATAGATAGATAGATAGACAGATAGATAGATAGATAGATAGATAGATAGATAGATAGATAGATAAGTAGATAGATAGGTAGACAGATAGAAACACACAGACAGATAGATACAAACAAATAAACAAACAAACAGATTGTTAATTAACTAAACAAAACAGAGAGGCAGAGACACAACGACAACGACATTGTGTGTGTGTGTGTGTGTGTGTGTGTGTGTGTGTGTGTGTGTGTGTGTGTGTGTGTGTGTGTGTGTGTGTGTGTTATTGACAAATACCGTTTTCCAGCTCTATTACCTCGGGTGATAATTTATCTTATGTTGGCGAGGGGGATGGGAGAGTTTGGGTGTACTGGAGGAAGG
>NC_134889.1:16633523-16636023 GCF_041734735.1 Babylonia areolata | reverse complement strand
TTAAAGCAAATCTTAAACTTTATTAGTAAGACCTATCTACTTTAAAAGCAAATCTTAAACTTTATTAGTAAGACAACTCATCTATCTACCTTAGTAAGACAACTCATCTATCTACCTTTCAAGCAAATCTTAAAATCTATTAGTAAGACAACCCATCTATCTACTTTAAAAGCAAATCTTAAACTTTATTAGTAAGACAACTCATCTATCTACCTTTAAAACAAATCTTAAACTTTATTAGTAAGACAACTCATCTATTTATCTTAGTAAGACAACTCATCTATCTACCTTTGGAGCAAATCTTAAACTTTATTAGTAAGACAACCCATCTATCTACCTTTGAAGCAAATCTTAAAATTTATTAGTAAGACGACTCATCTATCTACCTTCAAAGCAAATCTTAAACTTTATTAGTAAGACAACTCATCTATCTACTTTAAAAGCAAATCTTAAAATTTATCAGTAAGACAATTCATCTACCTAACTTTATAGCAAATCTTAAACTTTATTAGTAAGACAACTCATCTATCTACGTTTAAAGCAAATCTTAAACTTTATTAGTAAGGCAACTGATCTATCTACTTTAGTAAGACAACTCATCTATCTACCTTTAAAACAAATCTTAAACTTTATTACACAACTCATCTATCTACTTTTGAAGCAAATCTTAAAATTCATTAGTAAGACAACTCATCTACTTTTAAAACAAATCTTAGATTTTATCAGTAAGACAACTCATCTATCTACCTTAGTAAGACAACTCATCTATCCACCTTTAAAGCAAATCTTAAACTTTATTAGTAAGACAACTCATCTATCTACTTTAAAAGCAAATCTTAAACTTTATTAGTAAGACATCTCATCTATCTACCTTTAAAGCAAATCTTAAACTTTATTAGTAAGACGACTCATCTATCTACTTTAAAAGCAAATCTTAAACTTTATTAGTAAGACAACTTATCTATCTACCTTTAAAGCAAATCTTAAGCTTTATTAGTAAGACAAGTCATCTGTCTACTTTAAAAGCAAATCTTAAACTTTATTAGTAAGACAACTCATCTACCAACCTTTAAAGCAAATCTTAAACTTTATTAGTAAGACAACTCATCTATCTACTTTGAAAGCAAATCTTAAACTTTATTAGTAAGACAACTTATCTATCTACCTTTAAAGCAAATTTTAAAACTTACCTCTTAAAAAAAAAGAAGAAAAGAAGAAAAAAAAAAGAGGTTTGGAGTGTAACAGTAGTAGTATTGTGAGAGTGTGTTACTTTGTGGGTTATGTGCATTGTGTTCTCATAATATCAACGATTCTGTTTCAGGTGTCTACTACTTTTCAAGTACTTTCTTGTTTCACTTTAGGTACTGGATTGTAAAGTGCTTGGAGCTTGCTCATGCTTGAATTGTAGCGCTATATGAGAATAATAAAATATCATCATGATTGTTATTAAATTAACCCTTCACTGCCATAAACGTATTACGTACGTGCACAGAGACGTCACTGATGACGTCATCAGAAAACAAGGGAAATAGCTCTGGAAGGCTGAAAATTCACACAGTTCGTCTAGAGTGGTACATCTCCAGACCATTTTCTCAATTTTTAGGCTTACTGTTTCGGATAATGTTTTATGATCTGAAACACCACTTTCTGCTGTTTTCCCCCCCTGGCACTGAAGGGGTTTGTAATCACCTTGATGCTGGCCAGGGTGAGCAGGTTGGTGTCCGGGTCCCGGTCAGCGAGCAGAATGACCAGCGTCATGTTGAGCTGCTGAGCCGGCGTGCTCTGCTGCAGCAGGGAGGCCAGGGTGGAGAAGAAGTAGTCTCCCTTGGGTCTCTTCAGGGTGGGGATACCCAGGGTCAGGTACCCTAGTGGGGGCAAGGGAAGGGAGGTGTTGTTGTTGGTGGTGGTGGTGCTGTTGTTGTTGCTGTTGTTGTTGGTGGTGGTGGTGGTTGTAGTGGTGGTGGTGGTGGTTGTAGTGGTGGTGGTGGTTGTAGTGGTCGTGTTGTTGTTGTTGTAGTTGTAGTGGTGGTGGTGGTAGTGGTGGTGGTGGTGGTTTTCGTTGTTGTTGTTGGTGGTGGTGGTGATGGTGGTTTTCATTGTTGGCGTTGTTGTTGGTAACAATAACACCACAACTACCACCACCTACATCACCACCACCACCACCACCACCAACAACAACAACAACAATAACACACCACCACCACCACCAACACCACCAAAACAACAACAACAACAACAACAACAACACTACCACAACCGACACCACCACCACCACCAACAACAACAATACTAACACAATAACACCAACACACCACCACCACCACCACCATCACCAACAACAACAACAATACTAACACAATAACACCAACACACCACCACCACCACCACCACCAACAACAACAATACTAACACAATAACACCAACACACCACCACCACCACCACCACCAACAACAACAACAAAACAACACCAACACACCACCACCACCACCACCACCAACA
>NC_134889.1:16586023-16631023 GCF_041734735.1 Babylonia areolata | reverse complement strand
TTAACAAGAAGCTGAAAAAGTCATACATTAGCAATAGACGCTGAAGATCGTCAACACTGAAGATGATTTCAGTTCAGGGATGTGAGATTTTAACATATCGCAAGTTGGTATATGATCGGCTGTTATGTGAGTACCACAGATGCAAGAGACATTACTGGCATATTTGGTCTTAAAATAACTCATTTTCCATCTGCAGATTAGAGAAATGAATTGCCTCTGATGAAAATCATTATGGTAATGTTTTCCCATGAAACCATACATTTTCTGTATGTTCTTATGTAACTCCGAGTTACCGGTGTGTTTTTCTTCATGCTGAAATTTTGACCATTGGACTTTTTGTACCATGGTGTAACATTCTTGTAGTGAAAGCGAAATATTTAAATCTTACTCCTTCGTGGAGCTTCTAGCTCCTTTTTTAACCAAAATGTCAACTTTTACATTATAGTAAAAACCGCAATGAGAAGGAATCAAGCAAAAGGTTATGTACGAGCCTCTTAGTAAGAGTTCGTGAATCAAATGGTTGATTTCAATAATGAGTTCATACCTAACCGTTTCTATTATAAGTTCAATAGTATGAAGAACTGATTTAGAATCAACACAAAATAGAATCTGAAATATACTTTTCGGAAAGGATATCATGAAATTTAACGACATTAGAATTGCTACGAGTTCAGCTGTGAAGATGGATTTATTTTCTCCCAGATGAAATGAGTTTTGAAAGTTAAGGTCTGGAATAACGAAAGCAACACCAGCTCTATCATTTACAACAGAGCCATCTATGTATATTTTTAGATGATTAAGGTATTTCTCTTCCAAATGAATTCGTACATGCGATGTAAGTAAATTTATGTTGTCATCTTTGGTCAGATCAGTATGATCGATATCAAATTGCGCTCTTTGGAGTTCCAATACAGGTGTAGGTGATACCATAGACCTTATAGCAAAATGTGGGATTTTATTCACGCCGGAATTTGTTAAAATATTTGACGTGTATGTTCCCAGTGTGGTATGAGAGGATAGAAACCCACGAAATTTCTCATCGTGTGATAGTAAAAACGCGAATTTCCTTTCGTGTGATAATAGTATGCAAGTTGCATACGCTGGACAGGACACGTTGTCTGCATGACAGACAGCAGGATCCCGAAGATGCTTTTGTATGGCCAGCTGAAGGAAGGCCAACATGAACTTGGAAGACCTTGCAAGTGCTTCAAGGACACCTTGAAGACAAACCTCAAAGCCTGTGACATAGGCATCGCTTCCTGGGAAACTGATGCTCTTGACCGATCTCGCTGGAGGATGCTGTGCTCTAGTGGCATAAAGGCGTTTGAAAACAAGAGAATGCTAGCCATTAAGGAGAAGCGTGAGCGAAGGAAGCAGGGCTCAACTTCTGGAGATGTTTTCCCTTGCAACACCTGTGGGAAATGCTGCGCATCCAGAATCGGCATCTTCTCCCATATGAGGACACACACCGACAGATAAGCCTGCCCGCCTACTCATCCGTCGGTCCGACGGGAGACTCCATCACATGCTTGGTATGTTGTTGTTTCCATAACCCACTGAACGCTGACATGGATTACAGGATCTTTAACGTGCGTATAACACACTGGAAACCCTCTCCTAAAAAAAATATCATTTTATATCTGTCACTTTTCCTTTTCTGTCATTTATTTCTGTCAGCCATGCTATTTCATTCCCATCCATTTTTACAAGATAGCCATAATTATTTCTTTTTCCTGACTTCATAATTGTGCATTCTTGCAATGCTGTATTCTAATTTGGACCTAGGACATACAAGTTGCCTGCTGGCATTTATTTGTTTTCTATGCCTGTTATGTACAATGTGTGTATTACATATAATTATGTCAATGTTCAGGTTTGATTGGTTTACTCTATCGATAGATTAATGGAAAGGCCAGTGTAGATGATTGTAGTTATATGTGCATGCGTATGACTATTCATGCAAAAAAATTATTTCCTCCCCCCCCCCTCTTTTTTTTTCTACATGATCAATATTATGTGACACACAGTCACACAAATTGTTTGAAATAATGGCTAACTCATGTTTAAGATTTTTAATCCCAAAAGTAAGTTGATGGCAGAAAATATATTACATATTTAAATGAGAAGTATCCAAAATGAAAACCATCACTGTGGTTATTGATATTCAGTGTCACAACACATTTACCACTCTGAAGAAAGTCCACAACTTCCTGCAACACAAGCAACCATTACTTACATCTAACCGAAGTCACAATTACTAAAAATCAACAACAAAAAACAATAATAATAATAATTATATTAACATAAGATAGATAAATGAAGAAAAGAACATCACTACAGTTAAAGCATTTCAGCTAAAAAGCTGGCCCAGTGCTTCCTTCATTGAACGACAAAAACAACCTCCAGGCTGACGACCACTCTCCCTCCAACCACCTGAGCTCATCTTCTTCCACCACCAGTCAATCATTTCAGAAACCATTCCCATCAGTACATTCAAAAAGGAGGAGTTTGTATTAATCTCCATGTTTTGTGTCATATACTTTACCATGTCAAACTGATGCAAATTAGGCCAATCGGTTTGCTCTGCTTGGCCAAATTTCGCGCGGCTAACAGTGAAAAGACGACCCGTCTTGCCCAGTCCGCTTTTAGCCAATCAAACGTCTCTAAAAGCTACAAGCGCTGATGTCAGTTTCTCCAGAAGGTGGCATTAGGACAAACTCATATATATGCTAAGCCACATCTACCAAGCAGATGCCTGACCAGTAGCATAACCCAATACATCAGGCTTTGAGTTTGTGTACCCATTAGGGTAGATTTCGTCTGCACAACTTTTGCCAGAGGACAAACACTTATGTTGCCATGTGTTCATTTTCAGTGTGCAATATGCTTCCTGCACATTCGATTGATGTATCGTTGCAGTTCAAACAATGAGAAAACGGACGAGACACGGATTTCAAACTCAGACTGTCACGGTTAACAGTGTAAACACACACACACACACACACACACACACACACACACACAGACACACATCTCAAACACACACAGAGTATTGGGAACCGGGCTTTCACCAACATATACATATTTCATATGGACATGGAGTGATTACCAGGTATATAATATAGTTGGAATTTTCCTTTCTATGTATTGAAGCAAAACGTTATTATCATTTGGACAGAAATGTAAGCACTTGTGGCATTTTCGGTTTTGTTGTTCAGCAGGAATCCCACGTGAGCCATGAAGGCTTTGCCCCTTCTTGTTGTATATGTTTTGTACATCACAGAGTATGGTAACATAACTTAATTTGTAATTTATGCTACTGTTATTGACGCTGTAAGTTCACTGTAAACAACATATTCTGAACTGTTAACTGGGATTATTCTTTGCAGCATATATCTTAATAACTAATTGTGTGTGTGTGTGTGTGTGTGTGTGTGTGTGTGTGTGTGTGTGTGTGTGTGTGTGTGTGTGTGTGTGTGTGTGTGTGTTGTTGTTGTTGTTGTTGTTTTGTTGTTGTTGTTGTTGTTGTTGTCTTCAGTTTAACGTCTTTCCACTTGAAGTGATATTAGACGGGGAAAAAAACAAACAAAAAAACAACAACAAAAAACAAAAACAAAAAAACAAAAACAAAAAAACAAAACACAAAAAAACGTGGGAGTAGGTGCTGTGAGAGGTGGAGAGGTAAAAGTGTGTGTATGTGTAGAGGGTGATTAGGGAAAGACAACGCTAGGAAAAATGGAAACGTTATAAACGCCAACATCAAACAACTGTAACATCTATAACAAATGCAGCAAACCTTCTGCAATAACAAATAACATATTGGAATTGTTAATAACACATTCAAAAGAACTTTTGGTGAAGTCTGGCAAAAAACGTTTTAGATTCTGACATTCGAATATTACATGGTTGCTAGAAATATGTTCTCCACATATGCATCTGACATCTTTGCTGAACTTTGTTATAAAAGCGTTCAGTTTTATCCTGTTTGATAATGTCTGAATCTGCTTTAATCTTATTGAATTACTGTATGTATTTGACTGATTGATAGTTCCCGGTTGTTGAACATTAATTACACTATGGTTTAAAGCTTTGCCGTTTTCCTGGTATAATTCTCTGACTTTGTTCCACGATGTTTTTTCTAGTATTCGATAACCCTCTTGTACAGACAGAGGCACATAAAGTTCTATAGTTCCCTGTTCGTTCTTTGCACCTTTTCTTGCAGCCCTGTCAGCCCATTAATTGTAGAGAATACCAAGATGTGAAGGAACCCAGAAAAACGTAATATGTGTTCCTTTCAAGCTTAAAAGATGTAAAATGTGGCTGATTTCTAGTATGATTTTAGATTTGTTCTTGCAATTTGGTGAGTTTAAAGCACATAATACAGATTTGGAATCAACGCAAAACAAGACTTGTAGAAGGCAAATTGGAAGATCAAGAATATGATTTAGAGCCATAAGAACAGCAATAAGTTCAGCAGTGAATATTGAACGATTTTTACCAATATAGTCTGATCTTTCCGTTTTCAGTTCTGGTATAACGAAAGCTGAACCTGATTGGCCATTGTCTAATAGTGAGCCATCTGTGTAGATCTGTAAATGATCACACTATCTATTTTAAAGGTGTACTCGGACTTCCGTTGCCATGTGGATTTTCATTCTTTTTAATGTCAGTATGATTAACATCAAAATGTGCTTTATTCATCTCCCAGATGGGGTATGGACTTACGGTCTTCTGTGTGTCTACGTCATCTGAATTAATTTCAGATTTTTCGAACAGGTTTGACACAAACGTGCCAATGGGTGTTAAATAAGATATGTTTTTAGCTCTTTTGGGGAAGTTGTTTTCGGCTGTAATTTTTACTTCCTCTGATGTATAATTTTCAGTTGTTGAGCTTCTCAGTACGCATTAGCACATGCGAGGTTTCGGTATTCATCTAAAGGTAGTACTCCTATTTCTTTGTATGTTCCGAGGGTCGATGCATGGAAAGGTACGCCAAGGGCAAGTCTATATGCTTTACAGTCTATGCTTTGAAGTTTCTTTAGCAAATATTTTGGAGCGTTGAAAAAGACTTCTTGTCCATAGGATAGTTTGGATCGAATAAGTGTGTGTGTGTGTGTGTGTGTGTGTGTGTGTGTGTGTGTGTGTGTGTGTGTGCACGGGTGCGTAGGGTGTGCGTAATGTGCATGTGTGTGCATGTGCGTATGTGTGTCTGTATGTTTGTGTGTGTGTGTACGCGCGTGTGTGTGCATAGCTGTGTGCATATATGTGTGTTGGCATGGGTGTGTGCATGCGCGCGCGTGTGTGTAAGTGAGTGTGCGTATGTGTGAGTGTGAGAGTGTTTGTGCGTGACAAGTACGTGATCCAGAGATACATAATGTACCTAGGTCATGTCTATGCGACATCTGCAGGATGAAATGATCGATACACTTCCATCCTCTTGCTGTGATCGGTTGGACAGCTGTGCGCATCTCCATTCTCTCAGGAAATTATATCCACGGGTGGCCTGTTACACTCAGCTGACTCCAATGACAGACGGGAAAAATCGAAAAAAAATTTATTTATTTATTTTATTTATTTTTTTTTTTTACATCCACGTTCGTGATATCATTTGTATCTTCGTGTGGGTTTTCATTTTGTAGCCTTTCTTTTTTCTTTTTTTCTTTTTCGTTTTTTAATAACCCTGACAGTGTTGTTGCTGCTATTGTTGTTTTTCTTGTTGTTGTTGTTGTTTATGCTGCTGCTGCTGCTGTTGTTGTTGTTGTTTAACTCCGCCATTTAGGCAACCATACTTCGCTTTCGAGGTTGTAGAAGCTGGATTTTGTGTTTCCATAACCCGTCGAACGCTGACATGGATAATAGGATCTTGAAGTTCTTCATCTTCTCCGTGCGTATACACACGAAGGGGGTTCAGGTACTACCAGGTCCGTTCACATGTTGACACTGGAGATCGGGGGGTGGGGGGGTGCGGGGGGGGGGAGGGGGGGCGGGGGCAGGGGGGGATATTCACTCTTTCACCGCTAGACATAGCCAGGACTGGAACCCAGGAGCCAAGGATTGAAAGTACAGTGCTGTGATCACTGTAGTAAATCATGAATCCAGGGACCTACGACTGATTGAAAGTACAGACAAATCCATATACGCTACACCACATCTGCTAAACAGATGCCTGCCCAGCAGCGTAACCCAACCTCCACAGAAAAGTAAACTATCAACAGCTCCTCTGATCTTGAAAGCCTCTCGCAAACAGCCGAGAATTCATCATATGTATAGGCTACGCTGGTTTCCAGTATTTAAGAGAATAAAGCTAGAAATGATTCCGTTCGTATTGTAATTCCATGACTAATTCTGCACATTCACGCCTTTCTGAGCTACTACAGATTTACAATCCATCCCGCCCGGGCCTACGTTCTTGGTCTGACTCACGTGTGTGTAATTTCCGCCTTACAAACGCAAGTCTCATAGTTTCCGAATATTCACAGACTACGGTCCTTGGTTCGGGAAATCTCTACCACATACTAGCAGGTACTGTCCCACTATCAAACCTTTCAAATCTGATCTTGAAGCATGTTTGCTCAAACATCATTTTAAAATACTGATCTTCCTCCCCTGCCTTCCACACCCTTACCGATTTCGTGTGTGTGCATGTGTCGATGTGTGTGTGTGTGTGTGTGTGTGTGTGTGTGTGTGTGTGTGTGTGTGTGTGTGTGTGTGTGTGTGTGTGTGTTTGTCGATGTGTGTGTGTGTGTGTGTGTTGTGTGTGTGTGTGTGTGTGTGTAATATGGGTGGGTGGGGGTGAGCAGAGAGAGGTGTGTGAGTTGTGAGTGATGTTACACTGTTTTGAAAATAGTGTTTATTTTTATATTCATTTGACGTTTTTAGTGAGCTTGTATCTAAACGGTTATCATCAATACATTATATGCCTATTCACAGACACTGATAATATTCTATATCACATCTGATAATAGTGTCTGCGGCCTTTTCTCGTAACTTTTTCAAATAACACGTATTGTCAAACGCGCTTGGAGCCGCGAGGAAGCGCTATGCAAATGTATCATCATCAGCAGCAGCAGCAGTAGAGGTAGTAGTAGTAGTAGTAGTTCCAGTTCAGTTTAATTACCCAAGGAGGCGTCACCGCGTTCGGACAAATCCATATACGCTACACCACATCTGCTAAGCAGATGTCTGGCCAGCAGCGCATTAGTAGTAGTATAGTAGTGGTGGTGGTGGTATTGTTATCCCATACTGCAGTCCAGACAGATATAAAGCATTCCTTTCAGTTCAGGGAGGAAGGTCGACCTGACTGACTATCGATCACACACAGACAGGATACTGCCCCCCACCCTTGCCCCCCAGAGATGATATCACTGCCCCCCTCCTCCCTCCCCCCCCCCCCGACCTCCGCCCCCCTCCAGAGGGGAGATGATATCAACCACACACTCTCCCACTTTGTTTGTGCTGGCCCATTCGTTCGCAATCAATATACTTTCACCCACCCCCCTCTACACCCACGTGTGTGTGTGTGTGTGTGTGTGTGTGTGTGTGTGTGTGTGTGTGTCACTGATTGCAAAGCTGTGCTAGAAACGCTTCAAAACAAACAAAGTGGTCAACAGCAAGTGTCTCCACAAAAGACCTTCACAAGTGTCTACCATCGAACTGCAGTGGAATCCATCCCACAGGGGGATCACTGGGAATGAAAAAGCTGATGCTCTGTCAAAAGTGGGAAGCAAAATGGAGCAGTTCAGTCACCCAGTGACGTACAGAGAGGCAAAAACTATCATCCTCAGCCAGTGCCGAAGGAAGAGAAGGCCGAACGCTGACACAGGGACAGATGCGATCCACCAACTCCAGCGACACCAGCAAACAATCCTCTTCAGACTTCGTACAGGCCACTGCAGGCTTTTGAGTCATCTGAGCCGAATTAAAAAAAAAAAATCTGACACAGATGAATGTCCCCGTGGCACAGGTACACAAAACTCCAGAACATATTCTCCAGCACTGCCCCACTTATGAGGATCCACGACGCCAGACCTGGCCCGAGGGAGTAGAGCTACAGGCACAGCTTTGGGGTGACCAGACTGACCTGGAGAAAACCGTGGGCTTTGTCTCTCAGACACACACACACACACACACACACACACACACACACACACACACACACATATATATATATATATATATATATATATAAAGACATACATACATTTCCCAACATATGAAAAACGAAAGGTCCTACAGCTTCACTGGAGCCACTGATCGGAGTTCACTTTTCCCCTGGCTGAAACACGGCTTTGGCCACATGGCTGTGGTTGGAAAAAATGATGCAGTCAATAAAACAAACAAACAAACAAAGCATTCCCATGGTGATAATTTTACCCGGTAAAATAACTCTGTGTGTGTGTGTGTGTGTGTGTGTGTGTGTGTGTGCGCGCACGCGCGCGCGCGTTTGTGTGTGCGTCTCTCTCTCTCTTTCTCTCTGTGCGAGATAAACAGTATTTTGGTATTTTATTATCATTACATTGTTGTTTTCCTTTAGTTCCGTTTCGTTGAGTTTTTGTCAGGAGGTGACTTAAGTGTTTCCAAGTATTGCATATTTTCGTGGTTTAAACTGACTGATGGGTTCAGAGAAAAAAATATAGATTTTGTTGTTGTTGTTGTTTTGAAGGTAAAATATATGCATTTATATTGTTGCCCCCTTGTCAAAAGACCTTTCTTGGCAATGACAATAAATAATTCCAGTGTCCAGTGTCTCTCTGTGAGATAGTGAAAAAGAGACAGAAAGACAGACAGAGACTGTCAGACAGACAGACAGAGAAAGGGAGACAGAGACAGACATGGAAAGAGAGAGAGAGAGAGAAGAGAAAACCGGGACAATGACAGTGAACAATTAACTCACTCACCCACAAACAATCCCAACTGCAAAACAAACTGAAGGCTCTGGAGGATCGACTGCGGACTGCACAAAGCGCCATGAATACCCACCCATACTTTGCCTGCATCTACCCCCCATTCCCCCACCCCCTCCGCGCCCCCACCCCACCCTTACCCACCCCGGCACACACGCACATAAAAGGCAGCGCATGTTTTACCTGTCAGCGCGAGCCAGTCATCCATGCAATCACCGTTGCTGATGTAATTGCTTCCCGATCCAATCTATTATCATAACTCACCCGAAATTCGTAGAAAGCTTCTTCTTCTTCTATTTTTGTGTGTGTTGCTCCATCATCTGTACCGATTCAGTTTCAGTTCCTCAAGGAGGCGTCACTCCATCCGGACAAATCCATAATATCGTATACTACACCACATCTGCTAGGCAGATGCCTGACCAGCAGCATTACACAAACATGCTTTGTTAGGCCTTGAGTGAATGCTCTCTCTCTCTCTCTCATATATATATATATATATATATAATTTTTATATACATATATATTTGTGGAGGGGCGGGGAGGGGCGCGGGGTGGGGGGGAGTTGCAGCAAGAGGTAAAGCCTTCATGGCTCAGTTGTGATCACTGCTTAAATAAACCAAAAATAGAAAAAAAGCCATCATAAACGAGTGTTTGTCGAGCCGAAAGTTGCTTGCTGGAAAAACAACAACAAACAAACAAGTCTATGTTACGTAACCTACATCGATCGGCATCCATTAGTTTACGATCACAAAACAGAAACTGTCAAAGATTAAATCTTTCCCTGTCTATTTCACGCATTTCCGACTTGGACAGACCGTAAATATCAGTTCCGTGTTCAACAGCCCACATCGATCGGTATATCATTAATTTAGGATAATAATATGGATCTGTCCAAGTTTAACACTTTCCATGTCCACATGTCTTCATCACCACTTTATGACTCGACAGATCGGGGCAGGGGGTGTGGGGGTGTGGGGGTGTGGGGGGGGGGGGGGGGCGTACACCAAACTCCTCTACTGGTGTAATGGACATGACAGTCACTCTGGACAAGTTCATTTCTTTCGACAAATAATGTTCGTCGGATCGAACATAAATTCTCTCCTTGGCAAATCAATGTCGAAATCTGCACACACACACACACACACACACACACACACACACACACACACACACAAAAAAAAAAAAAAGCATTCTGTGAATGTTTCTCTCGAAATGATTGCATTGCAGAAGTTATGCTCGGAATCGAAACTGACACAGGAAAAAGTTCTTCAAACGTGCATGTGTTGTGTGAGCTGAGTGCGACTGACTTCTAATATTATGCACTGCGTGATGAGACCTATAAGCACGCATTATCATCCGAGTAAGACTCAGCGGCCCCTTTCGTTTCATTTCAAGTATATTTTATCGTGAACAATCGTACGTGCTCACTGATGAATAGTTATAAATAGGTCTATGATAAACTTTTTTTTTCCGAAAAAGGCCACTTGGGCGATTGTAGATTTTGCAAGATCTTTACCCTCAGTATAAAACACAAAAACCTTCCAATGCCCATTTTACTAATTATTCTTAAATATAATAATTCAGATGGGTGAGATACGTTTTCAGAAAATGATTACCCATAGAACATGCAATCAGCTTATCGTGCTGGTCAAAGCACTGAAACTGTCTTATTGAAAATTGCCATTGACTTTCTCTCAGCCCTGGACAAAAATAATACTTCTCTTCTTTATCTGTCGGTAGCCTTTGATACCACTGATCATAGTATTTTGATAAACCGACTCTCCTATATTTTTGGTGTGTCTGGCACGGCTCTCTTGGTCCAGCTCTTACCTCTCAAACCGGAACCAGACTTTTCCTGTGAACCGTTTACCCTGTCCCCTAGAATTTGGTGTTCCCAAAGGATCTGTTCTATGACCATTTCTTTTTCTACTTTATACACAACCTGCTTCAGAAATAAAATCTCATCATTCTCTTCCACATCGCAGTTTTTCGGATGATAACCAAATTCACAAGTCTGGTCCGATTTCTCATCTTTCTGAAACTACCACCTCTACTCTCAACGATGCATAGTGTGACATAAAATCATGGATGACAAACAACAAAGTATAGCTGAATGACGAAAAAAACAGAAATGATTTTTCTAGCTCCTAAATGTTTGCTAAATTCTGTTTCACTCCCACAAGCTGCTCAGTCAAATGGGTGCAATGTTCCAGCTAAACAATTGCTCGCAACCTTGGTGTTTGCTCTGACCAGACTATCTTTTGAACGGCAGATTTCCTCGATCTGTCAAATATGTTACCTTGAGTCACGCAGAATAAGCTCTGTTTGGCACTTTCTGTCTCAAGAGGCAACAAAAACCCTTGTTTGTTCCCTGGCCCTGTCAAGGCTTGACTGCTGTAATTCTTTGCTCGCTGGATGCCCCAACTACTTGTTATCCAGACTCCAGAGAAGTCCAAAACCATGTTGCATGTTTCCAAATCTGCTCATATCACTCCTCTCCTTCATTCCCTCTACTTCGCTTATTGAGCAAAGAAAAGACCACAAACTCTCTCCCCTGTGCTACAAATTCATGAATGTCATGGCTTCTCACTTTTCTGAGCTTCTGCATTACTACTCTCCATCTCGCCAGCTCCGGTCATCAGGTGATGGCCGTCTCTTGAGAATCCCCTCCAACAGAACCAGCACATAAGGAAACCGCACTTTCTCTTTCCAGGCTTCTTCCGCATGGAACTCACTCCCGTTTCCCGTCCGTCATGCTGTTTTCTTGCCCTTCTTTCAAAACCTCTTTGAAAACCAATTAATTTCCAGCCATTCTAATCAGTAAATCAACTTCTAGTCTTCATTTTTATGTTCTATTTCTATTATTTCATTTTAATTTTTATGTCTATTATTTTTACTATTCTTAAACGTGCACATGTTCATATATGTAACAAATCGCTTTGTACATGTGTTGTCGGTGACAATTTTTTATATGGTATTTTGTGTGTGTGTTGATTTTTATGTCTACTTGAAAATGCGGACACTTTTTCACGCAGGAACATAAGGTTCCCATCCGATGTTCTGTTGTGCGATATATTGTGAAGCACGTGAATGCCGTTTTTTTTAAAACTGTTAATTGTTAACATTAGGCCAGTTCCGTTTCCCTGAACTGGTTTATTTTTGCTGATGCCAGTCATTGCTGTTTGACTTATGGGCCAGAAGCATTCCCGTTGTGAACAGCATCGAGGCATACTGGAGATAAGGGAGACGCTGGACCACTGCCGTCCCGGGGATAGACTACCTGCTGAGGGAGAGCGGCCATGCCAAAAACTACTTCCAACGGCGGACCACCCATTGGTGTGGTGCCCAGTGTTCCACGGCGTCCGTCGGCGCCTAAGATATGGGCAGCCGTCATTGTAGTGTGTGTGTGAAGTTACTTTTTGTTTATTAATTTTTCAGTGCGTTGGGAAAAAAAAAGAATTTATTTTTTTGAGTGAGTTGGGAAAAACGAATTAATTTTTTTTGAGTGAGTTGAAAAAAGGAATTTATTTTTTTGAGTGAGTTGGGAAATGAACACTTATTTTTCTTTCTTTGATTATATATTTATTAATATCATTAAGCTAATTAAAAAGTAAAAGAAAATGTGAGTTTGCGTTCTTCTAAAAAAAAAAACTTGACTCGCGTTCGTGTTTTGCTTTTTTGGTTCGGATGGAGTGCCAGTTGAAATAACACAGGCCTACGAATTTTAGTAAAAAAAAAAAAAATCCGTTACAATATATCTTGAGTGGCCAAGGTGTGCTTGCGCGCGCGCGCGCGCGTGTGTGTGTCTACATTTTGTGTGGAGTGGGTGTGAGTTTGTGGGCTGGACTTGGAGCGGGAGGATTTGTGTGTGCAGGTGCATAGGTCATTGTATCTTTTTTTTTATATTGTAAACGCCCATGGCTTTTGTATCATTAGATTGGGCGTACCAAATGTCCTTTTATTACCATCATTATTATTAATATCATTATTATCATCTAGGCAGATGTGTGCGTCAACGTAGCTTTTCGTAGCAAAACAAGCTCCTATTTGAACCGAAAAAAGATAAAACGACTACTATTAATCAGTGTGCAATATGCCACACGAAAGGGAATCGTTTTATGAATGACAAATAAAACTATGACAGTAACGTGGCTGTAAACTTAATTTGGCTTCTTTGCAATTCCATTTGCCTTCCCAGAAGTACATTGTCATTGTAGTCAGATTGTGTGGAAAACTTATTTGTTTTTTGTTTTGTTTTTCCTATGTTTAAGTCAGACCTGGTGCCCACAGCCTAAGCATTTCCAGAGAAAAGCAATATGTTAAATTTGATCACTACTACTATTACTACTACTGCTATTACCACTACACTACTACTACTACAGAGAGAGAGAGAGAGAGAGAGAGAGAGAGAGAGAGAGAGAGAGAGAGAGAGAGAGAGAGAGAGAGAGAGAGAGCAGAAACACGTTGAATGAATGGGTACAAAAGTATTGTCCATTCGTCTTACCCTTATTTTCTGTGTCACTGAAGCTGGCAAAACCCCAAGGAAGCAAACGGCTTATATCTTGATCAAGCTTATTTTTCTTTTCTCCTTTTTTTTATGGAGGTGGGGGGGTCCAACTGAAACGCGAACACAAGGTGTGGTGGTGGCTAAGTGGTAATGCGCCCGACTAGACTAGGATGTGAGAGTTCTTGGGTTCCAGTCCAGTCCACCGACCTGGATTTTTACTCCTCCCTTGACTGAACTTTGTGTGGTGTGTCTGGCTGCTGGTCATCGGCATGAAAAGATAAACCGATGTCCCGTGTTCAGCATGCCAACTAGCGCACGTTAAATAAGCCGCGGAAACAAAAGGGTTGTCCCCGATATGACGGGCGCAATAGCCGAGTGGTTAAAGCGCTGGACTGTCAATCTGAGGGTCCCGGGTTCGAATCACGGTGACGGCGCCTGGTGGGTGAAGGGTGGAGATTTTTACGATCTCCCAGGTCAACATATGTGCAGACCTGCTAGTGCCTGAACCCCCTTCGTGTGTATATGCAAGCAGAAGATCAAATACGCACGATAAAGATCCTGTAATCCATGTCAGCGTTCGGTGGGTTATGGAAACAAGAACATACCCAGCATGCACACCCCCGAAAACTGAGTATGGCTGCCTACATGGCGGGGTAAAAACGGTCATACACGTAAAAGCCCACTCGTGTGCATACGAGTGAATGTGGGAGTTGCAGCCCACGAACGCAGAAGAAGAAGAAGAAGAAGTCCCCGATATACTTCTGTAGCAGAATCCACTTTGTTAATGAAATACATTAGGAGACATGAAAAGGTAACAAATATCATATCATATATATTCATATATATATATATATATATTTGTGTGTGTGTGTGGGTGTGTGCTATAATCATATATAAGCTGACGCTGCATTTGTGGCGACGCGCTATCCCACAGAAAGAGTAGTCCGAATTTCAAACAGATAAATATGTTGTGATGAATACAATATAATACTATATAATACTGTTTGGAATTCTCTTTTTCTGGATCTCCGGTACTCACCAACTCTGTCCTCTTTTAAAAGAAAACTAAAAATCCACCTGATGAAAATGGCCTTTGGGTGTGATGAAGCATAGTTCTTTGTCTCCTCCCACCCTCTGCACTCCCCTTGTGCCCTCCCTCCATTGGAGTATTCCTGTGGGGTGTGTGCTTGTGGGTCGGCGCTTGCTCTGTGTGTGTGTGTGTGTGTGTGTGTGTGTGTGTGTGTGTGTGTGTGTGTGAATCAGAATCAATTTTAATGTCAATTAAACCTGAACAAGGTTTATAAGACACGCATGCAAAGTTACATGAAACCACGCATGCACGACGATGATGATGTTCTTCTTCTTCGCTCGTGGTGTGTGTGTGTGTGTGTGTGTGTGTGTGTGTGTGTGTGTGTGTGTGTGTGTGTGTGTGTGTGTAGGCTGTATTTGTGCCTTTTTTTCTGCGATTATTCATATCTGCAATTTGTAGTAATGTATTGATGGATACAGATTTTGTTTTTTTGTTTTTTTCACCTATATGTCCATATGTACTCTTATTTTGTTTTATGCAGTATTGTATATGTCCTGTTTCATGTTAGAGCCTGGAGAGTTTGCACTATGCAAGTACAATACGTTGTTCATATGATACGATACGATACGATACGATACGATACGATACGATACGATACAAGATTGAGCAAGGCGATGCAAGACTCTACAAGACAATATAACACAACGCACAGTACAGCACAGCACAGTACAGTACAGTAGAACAACACGACATAATATAGCACATCACAACACAGCGCAGCACAACACAACACAGTATCGCTTTGACTGGTACCATTACACATTTAACCCCCGTCTTTTCTAATTCCTGTTGACACATTATTCTTCCCGCAATGTCTGACAAAGCGAAAAGCTGTGCCCTTCTGTCTGTGGACAGGTGTGGTGACTCCAAAGTTCGGACGTCCATGGCTTATCGAAGTGCCAAGCTGCGTTGTGTTTTGTCAACCCGTGTCAGTTCCCCCGTGGTATGATGATGATGACGATGAAGATGACGACGACGACGATGATGATGTTCTTCGCTCGTGAGCTGCAACTCCCACGTTCGCTCGTATGTACACAAGTGGGCTTTTACGTGCATGACCGTTTTTACCCCCACCATTTAGGCAGCCATACTCCGTTTTCAGGGGTGTACATGCTGGGTATGTTCTTGTTTCCATAACCCACCGAACGTTGACATGGATTACAGGGTCTTTAACGTGCGCATTAGATCTTCTGCTTGCGTATACACACGAAGAGGGTTCAGGCACAAGCAGGTCTGCGCATATGTTAACCTGGGAGATCGGAAAAATCACCCTTTACCCGCCAGGCGCCGTTACCGAGATTCGAACCCGGGACCCATATTGCGCCCGTCGATGATGATGATATGGACACTTTATAGCGCCTATCCTCGGTCTGAGACCAAGCTCTGAGCTAACGAAGTCATTTGCACAACAGGCTGCTCACCTGGGTAGAGCCGACTGACAGCTGTCATTGGGCACCCATCATTCAATCAGATTTCTCAGTCAAGCACACATATACTCATAATATATACAGACATGTAACGTTATGCCGGCGGTCTATTCAGCATAAATAGCACCCCCGTCATCTGGAACTTCTCTGCTAGAAATTCTCTCTTTTCTATTGTCTGCTTTTTCAGCCTTCTCCGTCCTTTTCCATTTCTTTTTCTTTTCACAGCAAGCTTTGACATTTGCTCTTCTCTATTCCGCAGTTTGTAATGTTTTGCTCTGGCGATTAAGATATTAGTGTTGTAAACACTGGGATGGGCATTAGTTGTCCATTCTGCAGTGTTATTTGCCTCTACGGCCTTATTCTGTATTCTGTGAGGCTTTGAAGTATCTTTTAAAATCCGATTTCACAAATGTTTTTTGTCACCTGGGGATATCAGGATAAGAGGAAGGGTTGACAAGCTCAGCACAGCCTAGTCTTATTTGCCTTGAGGAGGTTAATGGCCAAAATAATGTGGCATTAACTCTCTTTCAACGTGACAGATTTATGTTCATATGGCTGAACGTTCCAGCTACACACATCACAGAAAGTGGAAGGGCTGACATGCTAAACACAGCCTTGTCTTATTTGCCTTGAAGTGCACAATGGCTAAAATAATGTCATGAACTTCTTTTTTTTCTTTTCTGTTTTTAGCGTGACCGTTTTATGTTCACACGGCTGAACATTTTAGCAACTTAAATACAGAAAAGTTAGGAAGCATCCCATAAAGGAGGTATCCACAAAGATAATAACAAACCTGAGAAATGATTTAAATTATACAGGACACATGATTATGGTCCAGTACTGGAATCTCATTTAATACAGAAACGGTTGTTTCAGGTATGAACATGTCCACACTGAACAGATTGAACGAATGCGTTTGAAAAATCGATGTCACAGACAGTTATCTAACGGTTCACGAGCCACAGCTGCAGTTTTTCATTGTCAAAAACAGAAGTGCACGTGGGCTGCGAGAAACCAGCCTTTGTTTTAAGTTACGCTCGTTGCAAGGTTATATTCATTTGGGGACGAAGGTGACAGAATGGTCAAGACGCTCAGCTGCCAATATAGAGAGTCTGTAAGGGTCTGGGTTCGAATCCCGCTCTCGCCCTTTCTCCTAAGTTTGACTGGAAAATCAAACTGAGCGTCTGGTCATTCAAATGAGACGATTAACCGAGGTCCCGTGTGCAGCACGCACTTGGCGCACTGAAAAGAACCCATGGCAACGCGAGTGCTATAGAAGAAATTCTATAGACGAAATCCACTCTGATAGGTACACAAACATATAAGCAAGCACTCAAGGCCTGACTAAGCGCGTTGGATTACGCTGCTGGTCAGGCAGCTGCTTGGCAGATGTGGTGCTGTGTATATGAACTTGTCCGAACGTAGTGACGCCTCCTTGAACTACTGATACTGATACTGAGAACGCAAAACTGAAAACCGAAACCATGCATACAACGCGGTGTGCCGACACTTCAGCACCATTTCACCATGGCTTGAGGAAGGACAGTGGACACGCCCCGTGAGGTCCCTCACTTCATCTAAACCCTCTAGCTGGGCAGTCCCCTATAATCATGGCCCCGTGCGGTCGGCCGGACTGTAAGCATCAATGCAGACTCCACGTGGGAATGCCCTGAGCGCCAACCGTCTGATGATGTTGTCACAGGAAAATGACGAACGTAAATGTCACAGATTGTTCAGACTGCTTCACTTTGCACAGACTTGATTGTGTCTGGTTTGTTCATTTCAGGTGAGAGAGAGAGAGAGAGAGAGAGATAGACAGAGGGAGGGAGACAGACAGAAACACAGACAGAGACAGAGAGACCCTAAGAGAGAGAAAGAGAGACACACAGAGAGAGACAAAGACAGAAACAGAGAACAGAGAAGACACAGAGAGAGGGAGAGAGAGAAACAGACAGACAGAAACACAGAGATAGAGAAAGCCAGAGAGAGAGTGACAAAGACAGAGAAACAGACAGAGATGAATAGAGTCAGACAGAGAGAGAGAGAGACAGTGACAAAGAAACAGACAGAGATGGAGAGAGTCACAGAGAGAGAGAGAGAGAGAGAGAGAGAGAGAGAGAGAGAGACATAGAGGAACAGAGATGGAGAGAGCCAGAGAGAGAGAGAGAGACAGAGAAACAGAGATGGAGAGAGAGAGAGGGGGAGAAAGACAAAGACAGGGACAGAGAGACGGAAAGACAGGTGGACAGACACAGGGAGACAGTCAGTTCAGCACAACATCACTACTGCTCGAACCTTTCCACATTCTTCTTCGTCCTCTCTAATTCCTAGTGACAAATTAGTTTTCAGCAAAATCTGCCGTGCGCACGTTCCACTGCTGATGGTGTCACAGGAATGGAGCAACGCACACTTTCACAGTTTGTTTAGAACACTTCATTTCGCACTGACTGGACTGTGTCTGATTTGTTCATTCCAGGAAAGAGAGGAGAGAGGGGGAGGGAGACAGAGAGAGATGGGGGCCGGGGGGGGGGGGGGAGGGGGGAGGAAGGGAGAGACAGACAGACAGGCAGGCAGGCAGACAGACAAACAGAGATAGAGAGACGGGCAGAGAGAGAGATAAATAGACAGATAGGGAGACAGGCATACGGACAGAGCGACAGAACGAGAGAAAGAGACAGAGACGCAGAGAGACAGACACAGTAAAAGAGACAGACAGCAGACAGACAAGCCATCGGATGTTCAGGACATCGTGTTGCCAACATGCAAAGATTATCGTAAAAGCAAATCGGGGGGGGTCATTACACACGTGTTGCACGTGTTCGTGTTGACGTGATAAAAGCGTGCACTTCTGCCGCCAAAACCTCCTCCAAATGCACAGAAAATTGTCCGCAACAAATGACATCACGCCTCCACTCTTTCTATCCATCTCCTGCTCCCCCTACCCCTCCCCTCTCTTTCCAAACACAGGTGATCAGATTTGACCAGGCACAAAACAATATCATCAGCCAATATGCACACACACACACACACACACACACACATAATTCGAGGGTAGATCAAAAAGTTTTCGGCCTAACCTAGAAGCAATGGCAAAACCATAAAATCTAGAATGTCTTCAAAGATTATTCATACAGTTACAAGTATCTGCCTATATTTGTTTGCAGGTGAGAGTCTTTGAGAGTTGCTACAGGTAGGTGAAAAGCAGAATGGTTTCAGTTTCAGTTTCAGTAGCTCAAGGAGGCGTCACTGCGTTCGGACAAATCCATATACGCTACACCTGCCAAGCAGATGCCTGAGCAGCATCGTAGCCCAACGCGCTTAGTCAGGCCTTGAGAAAAAAACAAACAAAAAAACAACAACAGATAAATACATAAAAAAGAACTACTATTAATAATAATAATATGTATAAGGCGCAAAAACTTGATGAAGTAAAATATAGGCGTAAATATATATATATATATATATATATAACTAAATAAATGGACAGAAAGGAAGCCTGTGCAGTAACCAGGTGTTTGCAGAAAAAGGGCATGACTCACAAGACCATCCATGAAGATATGGTAAAGACACTTGGTGACGACCCCCCTTCTAACTGAACAATCCAGATGTAGGCCTCCCAGGCAACGAGCGTGCAGACCACATTGCTAAGGAAGGAAGCCAGCTCACACAGCCGACCGTTCCTGCCACGTATGAGGAAGCAAAAACTCTCCTCCGCAGCAGAATCCGAAGAGGCCGGGTCACCCTGAACGGAGGCTACCAGGCACACCAGGATCCCATCAGGACACTGGAGAGGAGACACTAGACTTCCATCTACCGCCTTCGCACAGGACACTGCGGCCTCCGAGCACACCTGAAGAGGATTGAAGTGGCAGCCACATCCCTGTGTGATTGCGGCCAGGCTGACCAGACCCCATCCCATATTCTCCAAGACTGCCCCCTGCATGAGAAGATGCGGCAGCAGTCCTGGCCTGGGGGTGCGGACCTCAACACCAAACTCTGGGGAACGGTAGCTGATCTTCACCGGACGTCCGAGTTTGTGGCATCCCTTGGACTTCGATATTGACTGCGTAGCTGTCGAACGCAAAAGAAAGAAAGAATAGAAAAGAACAATCCAGAAGTGGGCTGCTGACTTCAAGCGGGGCAGGGAGAGCACAGAAGATGACTCATGGACCGGCCGTCCCAAATCCTCCACCACTGATGATAAGTGGAAGCCATTCATCGCATGGTCTTGGATTGTCTGTTGCACAAACACCCAACACTATGGGCATCAGCTATGGTTCCGTGCAGACGGTTTTCACTGACATCTTATGGATGAGTAAGGTGTCTGCAAGATGGGTGCCCAGAATGCTGACACCAGATCAGAAGCTGGTACAGACTGGAAACTTCAAGGGATCTTCTGGCTCGTTTCCAGGCCGACCCAGCTAATTTCTTGGGAGAGAATTGTCATCCACGGTGAACTGAAACGTGTTTCACAACTTTGAGCTGATTCAAAACAGCGAAGCAAGTAATGGAAGCAACTTGGTACCCCCCCTCTCCCCCCCATGCAAGGAATTCAAAGAGGTGGCATCTGTAGGAAAGGCCATGATTCCTGTTTTCGCGGATTGTGAGGGAATCCTAACTATTGACTAACTGCGAAGGGTACACACCATCACAGGAGACTACTAAGCCTCAGAACTGTGCCAACTTAAAGGAGCCATCACAGAAAAACGTAGAAGATGGGGACTTTTTGTGATGTTGGTGAGAGAGGATGGGGTGTTTGTGATGATGGTGAGAGAGGGTAGGGTGT
Source organism: Babylonia areolata (assembly GCF_041734735.1). NCBI lineage: Eukaryota > Metazoa > Mollusca > Gastropoda > Neogastropoda > Buccinidae > Babylonia > Babylonia areolata. Next base: position 16,610,310 of record NC_134889.1, on the reverse strand, counting down.
TAGTGATGTTGGTGAGAGAGGGTGGGGTGTTTGTGATGTTGGTGAGAGAGGGTGGGGTGTTAGTGATGATGGTGAGAGAGGGTGGGGTGTTAGTGATGATGGTGAGAGAGGGTGGGGTGTTAGTGATGATGGTGAGAGAGGGTGGGGTGTTAGTGATGATGGTGAGAGAGGGTGGAGTGTTAGTGATGATGGTGAGAGAGGGTGGAGTGTTTGTGATGTTGGTGAGAGAGGGTGTGGATGTTTGTGATGTTGGTGAGAGAGGGTGGGGTGTTAGTGATGTTGGTGAGAGAGGGTGGGGTGTTAGTGATGATGGTGAGAGAGGGTGGGGTGTTTGTGATGCTGGTGAGAGAGGGTGGGGTGTTAGTGATGTTGGTGAGAGAGGGTGGGGTGTTAGTGATGATGGTGAGAGAGGGTGGGGTGTTTGTGATGTTGGTGAGAGAGAGTGGGGTGTTAGTGATGTTCGTGAGAGAGGGTGGGGTGTTAGTGATGATGGTGAGAGAGGGTGGGGTGTTTGTGATGCTGGTGAGAGGGGGTGGGGTGTTAGTGATGTTGGTGAGAGAGGGTGTGGATGTTTGTGATGTTGGTGAGAGAGGGTGGGGTGTTTGTGATGTTGGTGAGAGAGGGTGGGGTGTTTGTGATGTTGGTGAGAGAGGGTGTGGATGTTTGTGATGTTGGTGAGAGAGGGTGGGGTGTTTGTGATGTTGGTGAGAGAGGGTGGGGTGTTTGTGATGTTGGTGAGAGAGGGTGGGGTGTTAGTGATGATGGTGAGAGAGGGTGTGGATGTTTGTGATGTTGGTGATGAGAGGTGGGGTGTTTGTGATGTTGGTGAGAGAGTGGGAGAGGGTGTTTGTGATGTTGGTGAGAGAGGGTGGGGTGTTAGTGATGTTGGTGAGAGAGGGTGTGGTGTTTGTGATGATGGTGAGAGAGGGTGGGGTGTTAGTGATGTTGGTGAGAGAGGGTGGGGTGTTTGTGATGATTGGTGAGAGAGGGTGGGGTATGTATCAGCAGGGGCCTTTTGCTGCAGGACAATGAAATGCAGCAGTTCACACTGCGCGGGTGGCAGTGGCTGAGGCTGCCAGCTGTGGGTTTCAACTTCTGCCCCACCCCTTCACTTACCAGACCCGGCTCCATCTTCATGCTCCCCAAACTGAAATACCATCTTCCTGGGCGCCGGTTTTGGAGTGATGATGACATTATTCATGCCACCGAGGCAATTTTGAAGGCACAAGATGCAACCTTCTTCCACGCAGTGAGAGCACTGTTTGAACACCGCTGGAAAAAGTGCACTGCGGTCAGTGTAGTCTATACTGGAAAGAGGGAAAGAGTCAAGTTTCTCCAGCCAAACTTTCTTGGTGAGGCAGAGAACGTTTTGATCTGTCCTCGTATATGATACATTTCTCGTACCACGCGACAGCACAGGAAAAAACACGGCAGACAACATCTAAACAACCACTCCGTTATACATAAACAACTAAACAAAGATTAAAAACGGAAATGAATTATAGAAATAATTAAAAGACTGCAAATGGGGGCCACTGAGAGAGAGAGAGAGAGAGAGAGAGAGAGAGAGAGAGAGAGAGAGAGAGAGAGAGAGAGAGAGAGAGAGAGAGATACGAAAATGCACGTTACGTGATGGTCTATAAACATCACACTACGAGAGAGACAGAGACAGAGGTAGAGACGGAGACAGAGAGAGACAGAGGGAACGAACGAACGAAGGGCATTGAGAATAGCACAATACTGAGGTTGCTTTTTTCCACCCAGCCCTGGGGTACAAATTGATATGGGGAAAAAAAAAGGAAGAGAAGCACAAGAAAAAAAACAACAGAAAATTTATATCAGAAGAGAGGAAAAGAGAGAGGAGGGAGAGAGAGAGAGAGAAAGAGGCAGAGAGACAGAGACAGAGAGAGAAAGAGACAGAGACAGACAGAAATACAGCGAGAGGATGTATACCGTTTTTGTTGCTACTGATTCCTGTTGTGAAGTTGCAAAAGCTCGACTGAGGTGGACAAGAGAAAAGAGAGGGGATGCTTCGTTCAATATTTTTCCAGATTATAACGCCGTGTGAGGGTCCCGATGACCTGATAGACAGATGTCTATCTCCCTGTGTGTGTGTGTGTGTGTGTGTGTGTGTGTGTGTGTGTGTGTGTGTGTGTGTTATGTGTGTATGTGTGTGTGTGATATGTGTGTATGTGTGTGCGTGTGCGTATGTGTGTGCGTGCGTGTGTGTGTGTGTGTGTGTGTGTGCATGTTATGTGAGTGTGTGTGTGTGTCCTTGTGTGTGTGCGTGTGTGGTGTAGGGTGGTGGGGCGGTGGGTGAGGGGAAGGCAGGTGGAGTGGCGTATGGCAATGCATATTACGTGTATATATATATATATATATATATATATATATATATATATATATATATATATATATATATATGCGCGGGTATAGATAAATGAATAAGTATAATTTGTCAGGTTATTGCGACATACACACACACACACAGCCAGGAGATTTTAATACCCAACAAGCGTGTGTGTGTGTGTGTGTGTGTGTGTGTGTGTGTGTGTGTGTGTGTGCGCGCGTATGTGTGTGTGTGTGTGTGCGCGCGTATGTGTGTGTGTGTGTGTGTGTGTGTGTGCGCACGCGTGCGTGTGCGTGCGTGCGTGCGTGTGTGTGTGTCTGTCTGTTTGTCTGTCTGTCTGAGTCCGTGTGTGCATCTGTGTCCATGTCTGCGTCTGTGACAGTGTGTAAGTGCTTGCGTGCAGTGCATGCGTGTGTGTGTGTGTGTGTGTGTGTGTGTGTGTGTGTGTGTGTGTGTGTGTGTGTGTGTGTAGAGTGACAGACAGACAGACAAACAGACAGGCAGACTCAGACAGAGACAGAGACAAACTTTCATCCCAACCAGCCACAGAGCTGTTCAGGTGAATCGCGAAAAAAAACGAGATACGATAACACCCCATGAAACTAAAGCCACAATTTTCAATCTGTCAACTTTATTCTGCTATTGATTCTCGCTTTCCTTTTCATACGTTCACCTTCATAATTATGTACAAGTCCGCATGACAGCGTGAAATAAATGTCACGTTAATCTGTCGAGTCGACCAGTTTGGTTAAAAGAAAACAAACAACAAACGAAACAAACAAACATACCCACAAACAAATAAACAAACCCAAACATCGTGCAACACACAGAGTTTATCGTGACCGTCTGAAAGGCATAGTATGTGAACAGACGTTACATCGGAGCAGGTCCACAGTTTCTAATGTCGTGTACGCAATCTGACCGTGCTCATGAGATATTCCGCACGTTCGTTCGTGGACTGTATATTGGTATTTCTGCGGCCTGGTTGACGCCAGGGGAATAGGTTATTGTTATTTTTATTATCTAATATTATCATTATTGTTGTTGTTGTTGTTGTTAGTAGTAGTTGTAGTAGTAGTAGTAGCAGCAGTGGTAGTAGTACTGGTGGTGGTTGTGTGTGTCCATCGAGATCGATGATGACCATCGTTGTCATCCAGCTGGGGGATGGGGGGAGGGTGGTGGTGGGGTGGGGGGGAGGATGCTCATGAATCTATCTGTGAATGCGCAGATGGCTGAATAGTCCAATCTGCGCACGAAATGTTCGCTGACAGTTGGGGCAGACAAGGACAGGCATACCGTTGTCAGGGAGCTTGTTTGCCCGTGACTTTCTGGCCTGCCTCTTCTGAACAGCTGCGGCAGTCCTGTTGGCCTCGCACAACTTGGCGCCTTTGTGCACAGCAGCGCGCCATTTGTCACGGTCTACTGCGGATACCTCCCAGGAGTCAGGGTTGATATCAAACGCTTTCAGAGAGACTTTCAGAGTATCTCTGAAGCGCTTCTTCTGACCTCCGTGTGATCTCTTCCCTTGTTCCAGCTCGCCATAGAAGAGCCTTTTGGGCAGCCAATGGTCTGGCATGCGCGCCATGTGTCCAGTCCAGCGAAGCTGGGACTGCATCAGGATGGTGAAGATGCTGGGAAGGGTGGCTTTTGCGAGCACCTCTGTGTCTGGGGTCCTGTCTTGCCACTTGATGTTCAGTAGCTTCCTGAGGCATGTTGTGGGGAAATGGTTCAGCTTCTTGGCATGTCGTTGGTACACTGTCCAAGTTTCGCAGGCGTACAGTAGTGTGGGGAGAACTATTGCTCTGTAGACCTTTAGCTTGGTCTCAAGACTAATGCCTCTTCTGTTCCAGACATTTGCATTGAGTCTACCAAAAGTTGCGCTTGCTCTTGCAATCCTGACGTTCACTTCATCGTCGATGGTCGCATTTCGTGACAGTGTGCTGCCAAGGTATGTGAACCGCTCCACCGCACTGAGTCTCTGACCGTTGACTGTGATGTTGGGCTCAACGTAGGGTTTCCCTGGGGCTGGCTGATGGAGAACTTCAGTTTTCCTCGTGCTGATGGTAAGGCCGAAGTTCCTGCTGGCAGTGGCAAACTTGTCGACGCTGAGCTGCATGTCAGCTTCAGATCCAGCGTTGAGGGCACAATCATCAGCAAACAAAAAAAAAGAAGTCTCTGATGATGTCTGTCATGACCTTCGTTTTTGCTTGAAGCCTTCTGAGGTTAAGCAACTTGCCATCTGTTCGGTACTTTAGGCCGATTCCAACATCGCCATCTCTGAAGGCATCAGTAAGCATTGCAGAGAACATGAGGCTGAACAGCGTTGGAGCCAGGACGCAGCCTTGCTTGACACCATTTGTGACAGCAAAAGGAGCAGATGTTTCGCCATTGTCCTGGACTCGAGCCTGCATGCCTTCATGGAATTGGCTGACCAAGGAAATAAATTTCCGAGGGCATCCGTACTTGGCCATGATCTTCCACAGTCCCTCTCTACTCACGATGTCGAAGGCCTTAGTGAGGTCGACATAGGTGGAGAACAGATCAGCATTTTGCTCCTGACATTTCTCTTGCAGCTGCCTTGCAGCAAACACCATGTCGGTGGTTCCGCGCTCTTTCCGGAATCCACATTGGCTCTCAGGCAAATGACCTTGGTCAAGGTGTGCTGTGAGGCGGTTTAGTAGGATCCTGGCAAGTATCTTGCCTGCGATGGAGAGCAAGGAAATGCCCCGATGGTTATCACAGGCTTGCCAGTTCCCCTTTCGCTTGTACAAGTGAATGATAGATGCATCTTTGAAATCCTGGGGGATCGTCTCTTCTTTCCACATGAGTGAGTACAGCTGATGGAGCTTCTCAGTCAGCACAGTGCCTCCATCCTTGTAGACCTCTGCTGGTATGGTGTCTGAGCCAGGTGCTTTGCCACTGGATAGCAGACGGATTGCTTTCTGGGTCTCAAGAGGTGTTGGCGGATCGTCCAGTGCTTCGTTGATGGGGACTTGTGGGAGACGGTCTATGGCTTCATCATTTATGGAGGAAGGGCGATTTAAGACACTGTTGAAGTGCTCAGCCCAGCGTTCGAGAATTTTCTCCTTCTCGGTGATCAAGGTATTCCCATCTGCACTGAGGAGGGGGGATGATCCTGAGGATGTGGGGCCGTAGACTTCTTTTAAGGTAGTAGTTGTAGTAGTAGTAGTAGCAGCAGTGGTAGTAGTACTACTACTAGTACGAGTACCATAACTTTTATTTCTTATACGTGTATAGAATTGTGATTGCTTTTATCTTAGCTGGGCATAAGGTGTGTGTGTGTGTGTGTGTGTGTGTGTGTGTGTGTGTGTGTGTGTGTGTGTGTGTGTGTGTGTGTGTGTGTGTGTGTGTGTGTGTGTGTGTGTGTGTGTGTGTGTGTGTGTGTGTGTGTGTGTGTGTGAATGTGTGTGTGTGTGTGTGAATGTGTGTGTGTGTGTGTCTGTGTGTGTGTGTGTCTGTGTGTGTGTTGGAGTACACGAATTGTATCGTGGGTTTTGTGTTTGTATAATAATAACGATTCTGCTTTTATAACTTGTTATGACATTATAATGTGTTTCTTATTCATCTTATGTGCATATCTAACTCATTTTAAGTATCAGACGAAATCTACTGTGATAGGTACACAAATATATGGACATGCACTCAAACCCTGATTACAGGCGCGTTGGGTAATACTGCTGGTCAGCATCTGTTTACCAGATACGGTGTAGCGATTATGGAAAAGTCCGAACGCAGCGACGCCTCCTTGAGAAACTGAAACTGAAACTGAAACTGAAACGGCCAGCATGGGCCAGTAGTGGTCAGCCTGGTCAGTTAATGATCAAACCCTATGAAAAAGTCCTTACACTGCATAACCGTCACAAACTGATGCAATCTGAAAACTGTTGGTGATCGTCAGTGGTCAGGTATTGGTAAACACAAGACATCATAAAAATGCACATACGCCACCCCCCAAAAACAAAATCGCAACCAGAAGACTTTTAGGTAATGGTCAGCAGTGGTCAGCAATGACCACACAGTAGCGGTCAATTGTGAAGACCTGCCAAAATTAATGTCATGATAAGGCACTCGTGTCGAAACACGCGTGGAATTCATCAAAATATAAACTGAAAGCAGAACATCTCCCGGGGAACAGTACAGGACACTGACAAGTACCCCAAAGGGACGATTAGGACACCGATGCATCCAATGGGGGACACTTTAGGACATTGATACGTCCTCCGGGGGGACCAGCGAAAGGAGGGAACGATTTGGGACGTTACACCGGCAAAGTTTTCTGCTGCACTATTGTTACCAATACATACAGTGCCCATTTTAGGTCAGAGACCAAACGCACGAGCTGTCTTACCTGAGAAGAGCCGACTGACAGCTGCCTTTATGCGCTCACCATTCGTTTTCTGTGTCATTCACACACACACACACACACACACACACACACACACACACACACACACACGCACACACACACACACATACAGAGAGACAGAGAGAGAGACTCTCTCTCTCTCTCTCTGAGGGATTAAGGCTTTAGTATGAATAAAACATCTGCATCTCTCTCTCTCTCTCTCTCATTATCATTCACGACGTTTCTCCAAGGGCAATGGCCCTTATATACATAAAACATTCGCATCTCCACCCACATCTCTCTCTCTCTCTCTCTCTCTCTCTCTCTCTCTCTCTCTCTCTCTCTCTCTCAGTAACGGTTTTGGCCTTTACCTGAATAAAAAAAAAGACCGTTATCTCTCACACACACACACACACACACACACACACACACACACACACACACATTACGCAATACAACACAATACAATACAATACACCACACCACACCACACCACAATACAATGCAGCATATTACAGGACAATACAACATAAAAAAAGGCAAGACAACACAATACAATACACTACAACACAATACAACAAATACAATCTTGCACAGTACAGCACAACACAACAAAACATAGTACAACATAACACAACACAACACAACGGTCCCGGCTCTGACAGAACCTGACCAATGTCACCAACATCACAAACACCCAACACTCTGTCAGCCACTGACTGCCCTCCAACATCACAAACACCCCGCCCTCTCTCACCAACATCACAAACACCCCACCCTCTCTCACCAACATCACAAACACCCCGCCCTCTCTCACCAACATCACAAACACCCCACCCTCTCTCACCAACATCACAAACACCCCACCCTCTCTCACCAACATCACAAACACCCCACCCTCTCTCACCAACATCACAAACACCACACCCTCTCTCACCATCATCACAAACACCCCACCCTCTCTCACCATCATCACAAACACCACACCCTCTCTCACCAACATCACAAACACCACACCCTCTCTCACCATCATCACAAACACCACACCCTTTCTCACCAACATCACAAACACCACACCCTCTCTCACCATCATCACAAACACCACACCCTCTCTCACCATCATCACAAACACCACACCCTCTCTCACCAACATCACAAACACCACACCCTCTCTCACCATCATCACAAACACCACACCCTCTCTCACCATCATCACAAACACCACACCCTCTCTCACCAACATCACAAACACCACACCCTCTCTCACCATCATCACAAACACCACACCCTCTCTCACCATCATCACAAACACCTCACCCTCTCTCACCATCATCACAAACACCACACCCTCTCTCACCATCATCACAAACACCACACCCTCTCTCACCAACACTCACCATCTATCCACATCACAAACACCCACCCTCTCTCACCATCATCACAAACACCACACCCTCTCTCACCAACATCACAAACACCACACCCTCTCTCACCATCATCACAAACACCACACCCTCTCTCACCATCATCACAAACAGTCCCCACCCTCTCTCACACACTGTCTGTCCTCCAGCTCTTTTCTCTCCCAAACATGCAACAAACAGTACGCTGCACACGGAACCTCAGTTTACTGTCTCACCCTAATGACTAGCACCCAGACCACAATGTCTAGAGGACTTGGGAGCGTGGGCGGGGGGGGGGGGGGGGGGGTGCCGGGGGAAGGTTATTAAAAAAAAAAAAAATCCCGGTCTGTTTCTAGGACTCGAACCCTTGAGCACTGTCTTCCTACTCAGGCGCATTGTCGCCAGGTCACTGCCCCTCCACACGTGAACTGAACTGAATCGAACTGAACTGAATCGATCCATTCACAACATCCCAGCCAGCCTGGGGGGAAAATCCCATAAAAGTGTTCCATTTCCTGCGGCAGCCAGGCTGAAGAATTGGCCGACAGTTCAAATTGATGATGCGGAATTAGAGCTCGCTCGCTGCCGTCACCATCACACCCTGCGTGCCCAGTACATACACGGTGCGCGAAAAGTTCAGAACGACTTGGGATCCCACCATGCACATTTTTCTTGGTAAGGGGTGGGGGTGGGGTGGTGGTGGGGGGGGGGGGGGGGTGGAACAGCAGTGAAGGCAGCCGTAATGATCAGCATCATAACCCCTGGTGTTTTCTTCCTCGTGCACTACGACTACTACTACTACTACTACTACTACTACTACTACTACTACTTCTTCTTCTTCCTCCTCCTCCACCTCCTCCTCCTCCTCCTCTTCATATTGAAAAATATCAGCTTCTGTATACTAATCAATCAGGATTTAGACAGCACCATTCTTGTGAGACTGCTTTATGTAGAATAACTGAATCATGGCTGCGTGATATCAGTAACAGCAAGGCGGTTGGAGTGATATTCTTTGATTTTACAAAAGCGTTTGACTTAATCAATCACGAAATATTGCTTCAAAAATTGAAATGTTATGGTATTGACGATAACTGCTTATTGTTTATTAGGTCTTACCTCGAAAACCGTATTCAATCTGTCTATTCACGTGGCTTTATTTCTTCCAAAAGGCACGTTCAAAGAGGAGTAACACAAGGGTCAATTCTAGGCCCTCTCTTATTTTCCTTGTATATCAATGATCTACCTTTGTCCATTCAACATGCAATATGTGATTTATTTGCTGATGATACATCAATGCAATATGCTAGTCACAATGTTGACGAAATTAGTTATCATTTGAATGTCAGCATGAAATTTGTCGAAAACTGGTGTGATGTTAATGATATGGTCGTACATCCTGAAAAGAGAATGCATGTTAATTTGTCATCACCAGAAAAGACAAAACATGACAGAAACACAAATTAACATAAAATATAAAGACAATATTATTAAACAAGTTACTATGCATACACTATTAGGCATTACTATTGATTTTTTTTGTGGGAGGAACATATTCATTGCCTTATAAAACAAGTATCATCTAGTGTATTCCAACTGTCACAGATCAAACACTTTCTTTATGATCATTCTAGACGTGTGTTTTACTTTGCCTATATCCAGTCTCGTCTCAGCTATTGCTCGATTATTTGGGGTAAATGTCCTCTTCCTACATTAAACCACTTTGCTCTTTACAAAAACGTGCCATTAAGATGATTCGCCACGTAAATTCCACAGGCGGATCTGTGCACAATGTGCACAAAGAACTTCAAATATTACCTGTTCATCTACGTATTAGATATAACACATTAATTCGTATGCATAAGATTGTTCATAACGCATGCCCACGGTATTTGAAATCATTTTGTTTCCTGTTCCAACGTACATCAGACAGAGCTATTGTCCCAAAACCTAAAATGATTTATTTAAGATGAGTCTCTCATTTAATGGAAGCACAGAATGGAACATGCTTCCAAAGACATATCGTCAAATTCCAGCCATATCTCTATTTAAGTCTAACATAAAATTATTTCTATTCGATACTTTTGATTAACCTACTCGCGGTCTTTTGCAAATGCTTGCTTGTACTCAGTCCACTAGATGCCATGCCATGATGAATGAAAAATTGAATGTATGTGTGATTGTGCTAGCAAACGTAAGTGCGTGTGTGTGCGTTTGAGTGTGTGGGCGTGAGTGTGTATGTATGTAGAAGTAAGGACGTGACATTCAGACATACGAACAGTGACTGAGGCTGTATATTAAGTATTGCAATAGTGGTTAGACACACACACACACACACACACACGCGCGCGCGCGCGCGCGCACACACACACACACACACACAGAGTGAGAGAGACAGACAGACAGACAAGACAAGACAAGACAAAATTCTTTATTTAGAGGATAATAGATAAGCACTGGCGTGCTTTCTTACATCCAGTCCCCGCCCTGAATAGGGTCTACACTACACAATACTAAATAAAATGAAAGCATGGTGTTAGTAGAGATACATAACAAGGAACAAAGAAAAAATAAAATGAAAAAGAAAAGAAAAGAAAAGAAAACAAACAAACAAACAAACAAACCACCCCCCGCCCCAAAAAACAAAACAAAAAAACCAAACAAACAAAAAAACAAAAACAAAAAAACCAAAACAAAACAAAACAAAACAACAAAACAAAACACAACAAAACACAACAAAACACAACAAAACAAAACACAACAAAACACAAAACAAACAAACAAACAAACAAACAAACAAACAAACAAACAAACAACAACAACAACAACAACAACAACAACAACAACACACACACACACACACACACACACACACACACACACACACACACACACACACACGGCATACAGGTACCAGCATGGTGTTAATAAAATGTATGGGAAAAAATGAACAAAATGAAAGAAACAACACACACACAACACACACCGCTATACAGATCAGAGCGGGGGATGGAGGGTGAGGGAGGTCAACCATACACATTTGACAAACAGTATCATTGAAATGAACGATTTACATAACACATTATGGCATAAGGTGGGACAGGCAATGTTTTTTTCTGAAGGTGGCTGGGCAACGGTGTTGTTTGTTTCTGGGAGTGAGTTCCATAGGGTGGCGCCTGAGTAGACAAGACTGGATTTGAACAAGTCAATTCTTGGAATTGGGATATGGACTTTGGGGGGATCCCTTGATGAATTTACAGAAAATTTGTCCATTAATGTTGGTGGTGCATTACCTGTCAATCTTTTGCATCATGATTCCTTTACTGTACTCTAATCTACGGATTAGTGGGAGAATATTCGCTTGTTTATAGTCGGAGTCTAAAAGGGAAGTCTTTTTAAGGAGTACCAGCTTGAGCCCCCATTTATAATGATTCTGTAATGGCTTCATGGTGTTCGCACTTGCGGAACCCCATAGTGTTGATGCATAATCTATTCTAGACTGGATATGTGCTTGAAAAAATAATTTCCGTGCATGAAGGTCAAGGAAATGTTTGATTTTGGATAGTTGATGGGTTTCTGGGCTGTCTTTCTGCAAAGGGAATTTATGTGAGGATTCCAAGTGAGATTGTTGTCAATTATAATCCCCAGAACTTTGTGATCACTGACCTGTTCAATAGGTTCACCTTAAATTTGGATGGAAGGAAAATTATGTATAGTGCTTTGCCTATTTTGTCTGGTTGTGATTAACATGCATTTTGTTTTTTTGTGGGTGACGAGACATGTGGTTTAGTTCGGTCCATCTAACGAGCTCATCAGTACTTTCTTGTAAGTCTTCTGCAAGAGCGACAATGTCAGTATGAGAAGTGTGGATTCCCTGAGGAATGCCATAATCAAGTGTTGTTGGTGCGGAGATTGATGTACTCATTGTCACGCATTGTTGTTTGTTTGTCAAATAGGATTTAAGCAAACTAAGACAATTGGTTGACAGACCACATAGTTAAAGTTTTCTAAGTACGAGGTTGTGGTCTATCACATCAAATGCTTTCTTAAAATCAACGAATAAAACACCACAATATCTATTGTTATTGACGTTGGTAAGCCAGTCATCTACAATATTTACCAATGCTGTGCACATGTGTGGCATGAATGCTTTCGTCTGAAACCGGACTGAATTGGATGTAAAAGCTCATTGACAAAGTGATGAGAAATATGCGTGTTTATGAGCTTTTCCAGTGGTTTTGAAAGAATAGAAATAATGGAAATTGGCCTGTAGTTTGAAGGATCGGTGGTTTCCCCTGATTTGTAAATAGGAATAACGTTCGCTTTCTTAAATGCGTTCGGAAAGTAGTTTTTGTCAATACACAGATTTAAAATGTACGTTAATGTGTCTGTGATAATTGGAGCGGTTTTTTTTATAAGAATTCTGCTGTTGATGCCATCCAGTCCGTATATATGTGTATATATATATATATATATAGTCCAGACAGAGACAGAGAGGGAGAGACAGACAAACACGGAGAGAACACCAAACCCCATATGATTTTATCGAGTTAGGTCAGCAGCCCACATAATGGTGTTCATTTGTAACACACACACACACACACACACACAAACGAACAAACAAAACACTTCTCAATGCATAGTTTTGTATGCCAGCTAAACACAGTTCACCAGACATAAAAAAAAATCTGTCAAGGCTATTTGGGGGATGGGGGTGATGAGGGGCTGGTGAGGATGGGTACGTGCGATGGTGGACAGACAAAATCGTGAATTCATACTTTAAAGTAATCATACTCAACAAAATGATGAAATCAATGCTTGTTTGAAATCGGAGAATCAACACACACACACACACACACACACACACAAAATCGGAAATCCACATTTGCTTCAATTTATCCGAGATAGATACTGGTTCTGCTACCGACGATATTCTTATTTCTTTTTTGGAACATTTTTAATAGTCTGAATTTAGGATACTTGATCTGACACACAGGTTAAAGAAGGTTAAAAGTGCCATAACCTTTTTAACAAGGCCAAAGGGACAGTGAATCGGTGGTAATTAGTTATTCACTGTGTCCAGGGCTCAGCGTTGGAAGGCAGGGCCCCATTCTCTTCATCAGCCGTTCCGACCTTGCCCAGCCGAAGTGTCAGATATCCATATCTATCTATCTATTTACATCTCTCTCTCTCTCTCTCTCTCTCTCTATATATATATATATATATATACATACATATATGATTATATATTTAGATATATATATATATATATAGAGAGAGAGAGATATATATATAGATATATAATAATAATAATAATGGATACTTATATAGCACACTATCCAGAAATCTGCTCTAGGTGCTTTACAAAAACGCTTTTGATAACATAAAACATTATATCTATGTTACATACACACACCAAAATGTGACCACACACACACGCACGCACGCACGCACGCACACACACACACACTGCATACATACATTTTAACATACATGTGTATCTAACAGCTACCCTAACACATACGCACACATAGGCAGGCACAAACGTACATAAACACACGCACACACAATACACATTCATATACATGCATGCAGATAGATATAATTGTTGTTGTTGTATACTAACAACAACAAAAATGATATAATCATATACATACGAGTGTGTGTGTGTGTGTGTGTGTGTGTATGCGTGCGTGTGTGTGTGTGTGTGTGTGTGTGTGTGTAGAGACAGAGAGAGAGAGAGAGATGACAAGATCAGGATAAAGGGCCAATAATTATGGCCATCGCCGCAACGGATTTGGGAGTGATGCATGTGTGTGATGGGGGTGGGGAGGGGGGGGGGGGAGCTGAGAAAGAGAGAGGGAGACAGAGGCAGATGTCAGGATGAGGACAAATATGCCTCAGGGACCAATATCACCACCGTTGCAACGGACTTGGGAGTGTGTATGTGATGGGGAGGTGGGGGGGTAGGGGGAGGGGGAGAAGAAAGAGAGAGAGATGAGAGACAGACAGACAGACAGACAGAAACCGACACACAGAGACAGAAGGACAGAGAGATAGACTGAATAGGCGAAACAATAACTGTGGGGAGGGGGGCGGGGGGGGGGGGGGGGGCGAATGAGGACAAACTAGAGTCCAAAACCCTCCAGCGCCGGGCCATTGAGGACAGTGCCAGGCCATTGAGGACAGCGCCGGGTCATTGAGGACAACGCCGGGCCATTGAGGACAATGTCGGGGCCATTGAGGACAGCTCCGGGTCATTGAGGACAGCTCCGGGCCATTGAGGACAACGCCGGGCCATTGAGGACAGCGCCGGGCCATTGAGGACAACGTCGTGGTCATTGAGGACAGCTCCGGGCCATTGAGGACAACGCCGGGCCATTGAGGACAACGCCAGGTCATTGAGGACAACGCCAGGCCATTGAGGACAACGCCGGGCCATTGAGGACAACGCCAGGTCACTGAGGACAACGCCGGGCCATTGAGGACAACGCCAGGTCATTGAGGACAACGCCGGGCCATTGAAGACAACGCCAGGTCATTGAGGACAACGCCAGGCCATTGAGGACAACGCCGGGCCATTGAGGACAACGCCGGGCCATTGAAGACAACGCCGGGAACGCCGGGCCATTGAGGACAGCTCTGGGCCATTGAGGACAACGCCGGGCCATTGAGGACAACGCGAGGCCATTGAGGACAACACCGGGCCATTGAGGACAGCTCCGGGCCATTGAGGACAACGCCAGGAACGCCGGGCCATTGAGGACAACGCCAGGCAATTGAGGACAACGCAGGGCCATTGAGGACAGTGCCGGGCCATTGAGGACAGCTCTGGGCCATTGAGGACAGCGCCGGGCCACTGAGGACAACGCTGGGCCACAGAGGACAACGCCACGAGGGAAGAATAATAGGCGAAACGGGACTTGGGGAATCGAACCCTCTCCCGACAGACATCTCTCACTGGAACCCACGCCAGGACAGGAGCTTCGTTAAATACCGCCCCCCCCCCCCCCCCCCCCCGCCCTCACCTTCCCCAGACAATCCCACTCCTCAGCCCGACGTCCGGTGGTCTGGGTGCCAGCTTTTCGGAACGAGAGGCCTGACGATGAAATCAGTTTCGCGCACGGCAATAAACATACAGTTGGAGCGAGGAAAAAAAAGGCGGAGTGGGGGTGGGGGTGGGGGTGGGCGGTGGAGGAGGGGGGGGGACGGCAAAGAGGCAGTGGTATGAACTGGTGTGACATTAATGTACGATAAACAACAACAAGAACAATACAAACAATAATCATCATTACCATCATCACAACTAACTATCATCATCATTATGATCCGTCAACTCATCGTCTGCTCCTCCCACCCACCCCCAGCCCACCCTCTCCCACAGAAATCGATGATGATGACGATTATCATCATTATGACTATTATTATTAATATGTGGAGTGATGGCCTAGAGGTAACGAGTCCGCCTAGGAACCGAGAGAATCTGAGCGCGCTGGTTCGAATCACAGCTCAGCCGCCGATATTTTCTCCCCCTCCACTAGACCTTGAGTGGTGGTCTGGACGCTAGTCATTCGGATGAGACGATAAACCGAGGTCCCGTGTGCAGCATGCACTTAGCGCACGTAAAAGAACCCACGGCAACAAAAGGGTTGTTCCTGGCAAAATTCTGTAGAAAAATCCACTTCGATAGGAAAAATCAGATCAAACTGCACGAAGAAAAAAAATACAAAAAATGGGTGGCGCTGTAGTGTAGCGACGCGCTCTCCCTGGGGAGAGCAGCCCGAATTTCACACAGAGAAATCTGTTGTGATAAAAAGAGAAATACAAAACAATACAATACAATATCATTATTTTTATCATCACTATTATGGATACAACAATAACAACAACAACATAAGCAAACAGAGCCGACAGACAAGCAGACGTACGCTGATATGATTATCATTATTGTCATTATACTGTTTTTGATACAACAAATAATATAACAACAACATCAAAACTAGACACGGCCTACAGCCAAGCAGACCTTCGTGCAGACCTGTGCGGTAGGACGGACGAACGATTGGTGGCACTGTACTGTGGCGACTTCCTGTCCTGTGCTGTGCTGTGCTGTCCTGTCCTGTTCCTCCCCACCCCCCAACACCGAGGCTCGAACCTTTAAAACTGTTATCAGACGCGATACTGTCCTTCCGCTTGGGACAGATAAAGTCTCCTGTCTGGCCTGGCACAACCGGGAGCACAACAGCGCGACACGACAACACAACACAACACACAGCACCACACAACGAAACAGCAATGCAGAGCCGCGATTCCAAAATGACTGTTCCTGCCCACCACCAGTCACCATCATCACCATACGCCCACCCCCACCCCCACCACGCCCTAACATACACTCTCTTCTCACTTCCCCTTCCGCCGCCCCCCGCCCCCCTCACTCCTCCGCCCCCCTCGTCCCCCGCCCCCAGCCCCCCCCCCCCCCCCCCGGTCCCACCTCCTCGCACCACTCGCGCAACACTGCTCTTTTCCGTCCATCCCGCTCTCCACCAACCTCCCCCTTCCCCACCCACCTATCCACCCACCACCCAACCCCACATAATCCCTCTGCCATTGCCACCCACCTCTTCTTCTACAACTCCATCCTCCATCCCCCAACCTCCATTCACCCCCACCCCCACCTCCCCAAGAGAATACATCCTGACTCCTCCTCCCTCTTCCTCTCTTCCACACCCTCTTCTTTCCACTCTGCCATTCTCCCCTCCTCCTCCATCTCCCAACCCTTCTTCCCCAACCCCATCCTCACCCTCCAGTAGCCCCCCTCCCCACCCGTCACACGCAGAGTCCGTCCGTCCAGCCAATGCTTGCCCCTCCCCCCCCCCCACACCCATCCCCCTTCATCACCCCTTCTCCCGTAGAAATCGATGAACACGGCCAACAAGCCTACAGATCCGCATGTATGTGTCTGCTTGTCGAAGTGGGCGTGTGTGTGCGTGTGTGTGTGTGTGGAGGGGGTGGGGGGGGGGGGTGGCGTGACGGGGGGTAAGGGGCTGGAGGATGGAAGTGAGTGGAGGAGTGGTGTGGGTTGAGTGATGAGGCCACAAGTGGTGTGAAGCCTCTCCATTATGCATCCTTGTCTGACCACACATGTGCCCTGAACAATACCCTGTCCTGCCCCCTTAGTCTTCCACCCGCCACCCCGTGTCGTTAACACACGGGGCGACAGACAAGACAGGACAGAGCCTCCCCCCCACCCCATCCCCCAGACCCCTTCCCCCCCCCCGCCCCACACACACACACACGCTCATTACACCCCCACCTCCCCATCCTCCACACACGTCTTGATCTGCCAGCACTTTCCCTTTCACTCCCCCGACCCCACCCACAAGCACCGCCATTCTCTTTCCCTGCCTCCAAAAAATGCTGACAGACAGAACATCAATACCGCCCTTTCCCCTGCACACACACACACACACACACACGAACACCCCAATACACATACACACACACACACACACACACACACGGTACACACACACACACACGGCACACACACACACACACACACACACACACACACACACACAGACATATATATATATATATATATATATATATATATATATATAATGTCCATTCATAACGAATATGGTACATCATTGTCCACCCCTTTTGCACCCACCCACAGCACCGCATCCCTCTCCTGTTCTCCCTTTGTCCATTCCAGCTATATACGGTACATCACATCGTTTCTCAGCCCCTTCGCGCACACACACACACACACACACACACACACACACACACACACACACACTCCCCACCCCACCCCACCCCACCCCACCCTGACCTCTCCCTCCCACAGTCTCCACTGATCTCGTGTGGATTGGGATCTCTCCACCAAAAGGCCGAGTCAGAACCTCCCCTCCTCACACACACACACACACACACACACACACACACACACACACATGCACGTGGAGCAAAGTCAGTGAAGTATACCAGCAAAATGGCAAAGTTTTAAATAAAAGTATAAATAATATTCAACAACCGGAATCTATCAATCAATCAAATATATTCAGTAATTTAATCAGATTAAGGCAAATTCAGGCTTTATCAAACAGGATAAAGCTGAACGCTTTTATAACAAAGTTCAGCAAAGATGTTAAATGCATATGTGGAAAATCTATTTCTAGCAAACACATACTCTTTGAATGAGTCTGAAATCGTTTTTACCAAACTTCTCGGAAAATTCTTGTGAGTGTATTTTTTGACAATTTCAAGATGTTATCTGCTATTGCAGAAGGTTTGCTGCATGGTCCAATAGGACATTTGTTATAGTTGTTTGATGCTAGCGTTTCCTTCTATATACCTATGTCTCCCCTTTTAATGTTGTATTTTTTCCAATGTTCTGTCTTTTTCCCCACCACACACACACATGCGCACACACGCGCGCACACACATACACACACACACCATTCTTCACTCTCTGCCCAATACTGTTCCCACCACCACGCCCCGCCCTCCACCCCCTTTTTTTCTTTTCTTTTTTTTTTGTCCAGTATTATCATGTTTATTTATTTATAGTCTGTTCATCTAAGATGATGATATTAGATAAGCCTAATATCACTTAAGGTGGAAGTCGTTAAACTGAAGACTACTACTACTACTACACACATGCACGCACACACACTACTGGACTCGTGGGTTGGAATTGGAATCTCTCCTCAGAGAGCTGACAGAAAGAATCTCCAGACCCACCCTCCCAACCTCTCAGCTCTCACCTTCCACCCTCACCTGCCCCCATATCTTCCCTTGAAGCCTTCTCTCCCTTCTACTCTCAACAACACTTAAATCGCCATGGTTTCTTTTTGATCGTGCGATAACAGCATGCTGTAATCGGGACTTCAGTTTTATCATCTCACTTAACGACAAGCCGCTCAGCTTGATTTTCTTCCAGTCAACCTTGAGAGAAAGGGTGAGGCCGGGATTCGAACCCAGACCCTCACGGACACTGTACTGGCAGGTCAGCGTCTTAACCACTCTGCCACCTTCTTCCTGTCTGAGAGAGGCAGCTGGTAAGGCAAGCGTTGTAACAAGAAGTGAACAAGACAGCCGTGTTGTTTTTGTTGCTTCCCCCTCATAATTACTTTAACTCACTCAGTACGGCCAGTCCTCTCTTCTCCTCTACGCAGACCCCTCGGATGTCCAGTGGGTGTCTGAATGACCCAGCCTTTAGCTTCCGTCGTCAGAATTGTGGTATTCTTTGTCACCATTCACCTCTTCAGTATAAGAGCCTTCCACTTGCAATATTTTGATGATGGTAATTGGGGTGAAACGCTGTTAACGTCATCTCTTTCGCCGTTCGTATGGAGAGAGTTAAGGTTCAAGGTTCAAGGTTCAAAATCATTTTTAATCTGAGAAACTCGATTTGGGTCCATGGAGACACAAGGGAAAAACAGGCCCACATCCTCGAGACGTGCAATCGCAGTTAGCGAGTGACTGCCTTGGGTTTTCTTGGTTACAGTGTGTTTCTGGGCTGAGTGAGTGAACTTTCATTACCACTGGAGAGAGAAAGACAGAAGGAAGGAAAGAAAGAAGGAAAGAAAGAAAGAAAGAAGACGACGACGACATGACACGATATATACATTGTGTGTGTGAGTGTGTGTGTACGTGTGCGCGTGTGTGTGCGTGCGTGCGTGTGTGTGTGTGTGTGTGTGTGTGTGTGTGTGTGTGTGTGTGTGCAAACGATAACGCTTATACATTGTGTGTGTGTGTGTGTGTGTGTGTGTGTGTGTGTGTGTGTGTAGACGGTAACACTTAAACATTGTGTGTGTGTCTGTCTGTCTGTCTGTTGGTCTGTCTGTGTTTGTGTCTGTGTCTGTGTCTGTCTGTATGGGTTTGTGTCTGTGTCTATCTGTCTGTGTTTGTGTCTGGCTGTGGCTGTGTCTATGTGTGTACGAACAAACCCCGAGTATGAAAAGGAAAAGAACAGAAAAAAACCCACAAACAAAAAAACAAACAACAGCAACAACAACAACAAAAAACCCAGAAAAACGAGTGTTAACGAAACAGGCAATGTCCTGACAAAATCTACGGCCACACGAAGTAAAGAGGCGGGTCAATATCAAGCAGGCAGAAGCGAAACGCCTTGAACAAGTCACTGCACACTCTAACCAATCGCAGCTGACTGCATTTTTTCCTGCACCAGTCGTAGGTTACACACTTATAACAGCTCTCTTCGTTCCTGTCGACGACTTTTTTTTTCATTAAGATCAGAACGAGGGTTAAAATAATAATACTAATGATGATAATAATAATGATAATAAATAATGATGATGATGATGATGAAAATAATAGCAATAAGAATGATGATGTTAACAATAATAATAATGATGATGATGATGATGATGATAGTAAATCTAACCAGAATAATAATAATACTGAGAAGAAGAAGGAGGAGGAGAAGAAGAAGAAGGAGAAGGAGAAGGAGGAGAAGAGAAGGAGAAGAAGAAAGCAATCAAACGAGTGACTGCCATGGGTTGCCTTGAGTATCGGAGTGTATCTGTGTTCAGTGAGAGAGAGGTGTTTTTGGTGGCTGTAGTCAGGTAAAGTCCAGTCAAGTTTCAAAGTAAATTATCTTTATTCGAGCTAGAAGAGTAATCTGACTGACTGTTTTTCTTCCATTCTCACCCACACCATCCCCAGTCCCGCTAACACCACCCCTTTCCCCACCCGACTTTTTCAACTTTTTTTTTTTTTTTTTTTTTTCTTCAAATTTAGGGAGCATGATATTCAAACTCATTTACGTTATATGTCTGTCTGACGTCTAATTAATGGACAATTTCTTGCTGGACTAAGTATTCGGTAAGTGTGCGATGGTGTGTATATATATACATATATATATATATATATATATATATATAGAGAGAGAGAGAGAGAGAGAGAACTCAGAACTCAGAACTCAAAACGTTTTTATTCAAGGATTAAGATTTTAGGCATTGCCTATTCTTCCAATCTGTCCTTGCTAATCTACATCTATTACAAATAGCACACACATAAATGAAAGGAAAAGGTTTTCATGCAGAACTGTATACATAATGAAGAAAACACCCCCCCGGCCCTCCACACACACCCACATCCGTGCACACACATGCATACACACACTGACGCTCGCGTGCGAGCGCACACACATACATACACACACACGCGCGCACACACACTGACAGCACCCCCTCACTCCCCCATACACTAAGATTCACAGATGGATAGGACAGTGAGTCACAGAGAGATAGATAAGGTACAGTATTGTTACTGTCTCTGAAATCTATGTGTGGCAAGTGCAGCATACTACAGTGACTACCACCATCACCAATATTACTTGAACACTTGTCACGATAATGATAGAACGAAATGAATAGATTATGCATGCATAAGAAACAGAACGAGAGAAAAAAAAAAAAAGAGAGAGAGAGAGGGAGAGAGAGAGAGAGAGAGAGAGAGAGAGAGAGAGAGAGAGAGAGAGAGAGAGAGAGAGAGAGCAAAACAAAACACGATGAAATGAGAAAGCAAGGGAGGAACAACAACAGCATAAATGACTGATACAAAAAACAAAACAAAAAAAAAGAAAAAAAAAAGACATAACTGACCCCTTTGTTACTGTGTACAGTAATTTAAAGATCAGAGTTATTTACTGTTGGAAGGGGTGAAGATGTTTATGTAGACTTGATTTGAAAATAGGAAGAGAACTGCCCGTTTGTATGTGCAAAGGAAGGGAGTTCCACAGGGATGCACCCGAAAATGCAAAACTAGTTTTGAACAAATCAATTCGGGTACGTGGCAAAATGTATTTATTAGAGCCGTATCGGCATGAAGCTCGTGTGAGCAGGTGTTGGAGATATTGCGGTGCCAAGTTAGAGAGAGAGAGAGAGAGAGAGATTAGAGAGAGAGAGATAGATAGATATGTGTGTGTGTGTGTGTGTGTGTGTGTGTGTGTGTGTGTGTTGTTGTTGTTTTTTTAAATCTGACCTAGTGAGTTTGTGTAATTAATGCATGTAGTGGTTTTGTCCTTTATATTGGTGCGATCATATACATGAAAAAGCGACCGGGGAATGAACTATAACTCGCAGTGATAACGATCTTCAAACGACATAGTCACTTCATGACTACCCTCGCCTTGTCTATGAGACTTACCAAAGAGAACTGTACCCGCACCAACTCATAACGTGGACACACGAGCGCTGGTAAACAAGAGACGTAATGACCACAACACACTAAACTCGCGGCAACAGAGCGGCGCGAGAGTGACTGGCCACACTGGCCTGTCTGAAACACGTCATCACACTGGCCTGTCCGAAACACGTCATCATGGCCTGTCCGAAACATGTCATCACACTGGCCTGTTTGAAACACGTCATCATGGCCTGTTCGAAACATGTCATCACACTGGTCTGAAACACATCATCATACTGGCCTGTCCGTAACACGTAATCACATTGGCCTGTCCGAAGCACGTCATCACATTGGCCTGCCTGAAACATGTCATCATGGCCTGTCCGAAACACGTCATCACACTGGCCTGTCTGAAACACGTCATCACACTGGCCTGTCTGAAACACGTCATCATGGCCTGTCCGAAACACGTCATCACACTGGCCTGTCTGAAACACGTCATCACACTGGCCTGTCTGAAACACGTCATCACACTGGCCTGTCTGAAACACGTCATCACACTGGCCTGTCTGAAACACGTCATCGCACTGGCCTGTCTGAAACACGTCATCGCACACTCACTCAAACTGTTATTCTGAGGAGCGCCATACATCTCACAGGGTAGAACCGTACCCGCCCCATCCCCTCCGGTAACCAAGCCATGAACGATTTTTCTTCTTCTTCTGTGTTCGTGGGCTGCAACTCCCACGTTCACTCCGTATGTACACGTGTGGGCTTTTAGGTGTATGGCCGTTTTTACCCCGCCATGTAGGCAGCCATACTCCGCTTTCGGAGGGGTGTATGTTGGGTATGTTATTGTTTCCACAACCCACCGAACGTTGACAATGTTTGCATGATCTTTAACGTGCGTATTTGATCTTCTGCTTGCGTGTACACACGAAGGGGGTTCAGGCACTAGCAGTTCTGCACATATGTTGACCTGGGAGATCGTAAAAATCACCACCCTTTACCCACCAGGCGCCGTCGCCGTGATTCGAACCCGGAACCCTCAGATTGAAAGTCCAACGCTTTAACCACTCGGCTATTGCGCCCGTCATGAACGATTTTAATTCTTATTCTGGTGGACCGTGTTAATTAAACATGAACCAGTAACTCTTTCCCTTGTAAAAGCCAAAGGCGCTTCAATCAAACCGCTGCTCACTGCTGCTAAAGCGGATTATCATGTTTTCTACATAAGTTTGAAATGTTGATCAAATGACGTGAAAATAATCATATAAACATGTTGGTCGTTTCTTCATATAATAGAGTCGGCTGGCAACAAGGAAAAACACAACAAAACAAAACAAAAAATGAGTACGTAACTCAACGCTAGGCATGTGTTGCCAGATAAAGAACAAGGCTCCAGATCCTACAGTCTTTAACGACCATCGGAGCAGTGTGATTCCACATCCACTGTGTCTAAGGCCAGGCACAGGAAGGCGGGGCCCAGTCCTCTCCTTCCGCCATTTGTATTTGTATTTCTTTTATCACAACAGATTTCTCTGTGTGAAATTCGGGCTGCTTTCCCCAGGGACAGCGCGTTGCTACACTACAGCGCCACCCATTTATTTATTTATTTTTTCCTGCATACAGTTTTTATTTGTTTTTCCTATCGAAGTGGATTTTTCTTCAGAATTTTGCCAGGAACAACCCTTTTGTCGCCGTGGGTTCTTCTACGTGCGCTAAGTGCATGCTGCACACGGGACCTCGGTTTATCGCCTCATCCGAATGACTAGCGTCCAGACCACCACTCGAGGTCTAGTAGAGGGGGAGAAAATATCAGCGGCTGAACTGTGATTCGAACCAGCGCGCTCAGATTCTCTCGCTTCCTAGGCGGACGCGTTACCTCTAGGCCATCACTCCACTAGAACCTTCTCCAGAGGAAATCAGGTAGGTATATATCTATTCACACCTGGGTGCAGCGAGGAAAATCGGAGAAGAGTGCATGTCCCAAGGACACACCACCATG
>NC_134889.1:16568523-16576023 GCF_041734735.1 Babylonia areolata | reverse complement strand
GGACATGCAGGTGTTAAGGTAAACGAGCGGCCTACATCTAGGAAAATAGGAAATCCTCAGAAAAGTCAAAGAATATCAAAAAGAACAGGCACAAGGCCATCACACCATCGATCGCCTTAAAGAAATAAAGGCAGAGATAGGGAGCGTCCGTAAGTCTAGCATGAAAGGTAGAGCACGATGCTTTGCAAATCAAACAAATATCGGCATCATTTCCAAACCAACATTGCGCAAATTTCTTCAAAACGGAACAGAGTCTCTGTGGGCTTTTCCAAATACAATAGACTGAGCAACACACTAGACGCCACGTTCTTGGCATCAGAGATCTTTTCCCATCCCTCTTGCGGCCAGTCAGTGGCGGCCTCTGTGCTTGTGTGTTTGTGTACGTTTGTGCATGCGCAAGGGTGTAAGTGTACACAAGTGTCAGGAGAGTTCTGTGCACGTGCGTATGTTTGTGTGCGTGTGTATGTGTGTGTGTGGGGGGGGGGGGGGGGGGGGGGGGGTATAGAGGATGAGGTATGTGTGTGTATGCATGCCTACACAATGGGAGCTACGGAATATTGGAACGTGCGGGTGTGCATATATATATATATATATATATATATATATATATATATATATATATATATATATATCTATATCTTTGTATATAATGTGTGTGGGGTTGGGGGGGGGATATGGGCGCATGTGTGTGTGCTTGTACAAGTAAGTGTGCCTGTATGTGTGTGTGTGTGTGTGTGTGTGTGTGTGTGTGTGTGTGTGTGTGTGTGTGTGTGTGTGTGTGTGTGTGTGTGTGTGCCGTGGAAGCTGCGATACGTAGCCTAGAAATGAGTGTATGGAGGAGGGGGGTAGAGGGGGTGCAGGGTAATGTGTGTGTGTGTGTGTGTGTGTGTGTGTGTGTGTGTGTTGGGGCTCATGTACGTTTATGTGCATTTGACTGTGCTTTCATATCTGTGAAACTGCATGTTTGGTGCATATCTGTTATGCATATGTGTGTGTATGTGTGAATGTGTGTCTGCATTTTTTACATTTATATGCTTATTTATCATCATTGTTGTCTTTTTTATTTATTTATTTTTTTTTTATATTATTATTATTATTATTATTGTGTGTGTGTGTGTGTGTGTGTGTGTGTGTGTGTGTGTGTGTGTGTGTGTGTTTTGTACTTCATCATGTTTTTGCGCCTTATATATACTATTATTAGTAGTAGTAGTTCTTTTTTTATATATATATTTGTCTATTATTTATTTCCCTTTTTTTTCTCAAGGGCTGACTAAGCGCGTTGGGTTACCTTGCTGGTCAGGCATCTGCTTGGCAGATGTGGTGTAGCGTATATGGATTTGTCCGAACGCAGTGACGCCTCCTTGAGCTACTGAAACTGAAACCGGACCATTGCTACAGTGGACCATTGCTACAGTGGACCAATGCTACGTCGGACCATTGCTACGGTGGACCATTGCTACAGTGGACCATTGCTACGTCGGACCAATGCTACGTCGGACCATTTCTACATCGGACCATTGCTACAGTGGACCATTGCTACGGTGGACCATTGCTACGTCGGACCATTGCTACACCATTGCTACGTCGGACCATTGCTACGGTGGACCATTGCCACGTCGGACCATTGCTACAGTGGACCATTGGACCATTGCTACGTCGGGCCATTGCTACGTCGAGCCATTGCTTCGGTGGACTATTGCTACGTCGGACCATTGCTACGGTGGACCATTGCCACGTCGGAAAATTGACACTGAGACAATTGACCGTCGGACGATTGACACTCGAACTATTGACAATCGGACTGTAGCCGAAGGGTGCACTTCCTTTCACCGCTTCACCTGATGTATTTTCATCGAATTCTTGACTATCTCAATTAGAATGATAAGACTGGTTAATCCATCAATTAATGAAAAACTTTGTTAAAAAGTAATGTTTGGACATACGAATTTTCTGTTGGAGATTTTCCAAATCAACAACGACAAAAAATGACAATAACAAACAATAACAATTATTAAGAAAAGAAAAACGAAAAGAAAGAAAAAGCCTCTGTGGTGCAAAATATCTCCTCGTATTGTGTAGAGGCCAGCAGTTGTGCGAAATGCTCTTCTCTCGACCTTTTTCTTTGTTCTACATCCCTGGGTGCACTTGGGTAAATATACCTATCCGTTTTGACTCACTTGTGTAAACAAAGTGAGTCTATGTTTTAACCCGGTGTTCGGTTGTGTGTGTGTGTGTGTGTGTGTGTGTGTGTGTCCGTGTGTCTGTGTGTCCGTGGTAAACTTTAACATTGACATTTTCTCTGCAGATACTTTGTCAGTTGACACCAAATTTGGCATAAAAATAGGAAAAATTCAGTTCTTTCCAGTCATCTTGTTTAAAACAATATTGCACCTCTGGGATGGGCACACAAAAAAGAAGCCTAATTATATGCAAACTGCTTTTACTGTTATATTTATATTTTTTGTATTCTCTAAACTTGGCACTTTGACCTCTTATTCTGACACAACAACAAGAGGAGTCATTATTATCATTTTTTGTTCAAACAGGAACTTCTTTTGCTAAGCATGGAATTTTTATTTATTTTGCAAACGTTTTGGTGCAGATAGTAAAGAAGGGAAATTACTCTATAATTAATGCTAGGGGACGTAATTTATCACAAGTGAGTCTTGAAGGCCTTGCCTCTCTTTGTTCAAGTATGAAACCACATCGGCATATAGCGATTTTCATCACCCACGCTGAATTTGATACATCAAGCTGTTAACACTTTTGCAAAGAAAAATCAAACAGTCATTGCAAAAATCAAAACACTTCTAGTGTGAATAACATGCTCCACCAGCTCCAGTGGCCTTCACTTGAGGAGTGCCGACGCATCGCCAGGCTTTCCATGCTACATAAAATAAAGCATGGTGAAGCATGCGTGAAATGCACAGCCCTCAAACCTCGGCCCCCAAGTGGCAGAAGAAGCCAACACAGTCATCCGTTCCAAAGCATCCCCCTGCCGTACAGACTATAGAAACAACACCTTCTTCCCAAGAACGATCCGCGACTGGATCCCCCCCCCCCCCCCCCCCAACCCTGGGCATCTTCCTCCGGAGGGTGTCCAAGCAGTAGACCATTCATCCCTGCCCTGCCTCCCCCAAACCCCATCCCCCCACCCCCACTTCCTTCTCCCCTCCCCCCAAACTTGATACGGCGCTTTGCAGGTCTGGCGCACCACTAGGTTGTCCTGGGGCACCACTTGCCTACAGCTTGCTGGTGGGACAAGGCCTAACAGCTGTGGTGCAGCTCTGCATACAGCTGCATACTACAAATTAGCACACAGGGTTTTTTTGGTTTTTTTCTCGTGCAGTGATGAGTAGTGCAATGAATTGATCATTGCTTTTTCACGAGCAAGAGTGCTGTGCTGTACGTGACTGGAGCTTTTCTTCTTTTCGGTTTCAACCCCTTTTTTTTCTTCTTATATGCAGTGATGTTTCTCAGAGCAAGTTTCATATCATGAGCACTTCTGTATCAAAATATTTTGGAAAGACTGCTGAGTGAGAGCCCAGAGACAGGAAAGACAAGACAAAGTAAGAGGAAACAGAATAAAGTAAGTGAGAACGGCGCAGACGAAGAAAACGATATGTCCCTTCATGCTAAATTAGAAGAAATAAGTAAAAAACTAGAAACATTAACTGAAACCCAGGAAGATGTGAAGCAGATTAGAGAGGATATGAACAGACTGACAACACAATTAACTGAGCAGATAGGTTAGAAAGTGTCATTTTTGAACTGCAGACAGTTAAAGATAAACTTAATAAAGAAGTCAAACTGCTAAAGGATGAAAATGTTAGCCTCAGTAGCCAGTTGGAGCAACAGAAGACGGAGTTAAGAAACTACAAGTGGGCTCAGAACGACCTCGAACAGCACGGGCGGCAGTGGAATGTGCGGGTCTTTGGAGTGAAGGAGGAGGCACAGGGAAAGGAGGAGAGTGTGGAGGACTGCATCAGGAAGTGCACAGAGATCTTCACTGACAAGGTTGGCGTTCCAGTGGCTACAGACGACATCGAAGTAGCTCACCGCTCGGGTCGCCCCGGTACTGGCAGACCACGCCCCATTTTGGTGAGGTTTTTTTCACGTCAGAAAAAGAAGACTGTGATGGAGAATAGAAGGAAGCTGAAGCAGAGTGGTGTGTCAGTAGGTGAGGACTCGACCAAACTCAACTACAATTTATTAATGAACGCAAACAAACATTCAGCAACTCTTTCGGCATGGTCCACAAATGGGAAGATACTTGTTAAACTGAAAAAATGGCAAGACACTGAAACTTGATATAAACATGAATCTGGACGACACTTTGAAAAGAGAGATGGCATGATGTGTTTGATGAAAACAAATTATTGTGAGTGCAATGTAATGTACGGTGGGGGGATGGGGGGTTGGGGGGGAGGGAGATGGGGGCGGGATAAATGAGAGAGATAAATGACTAGGTATCCAGGTTTTTTTGTTTGTTTGTTTGTTGTGTGTGTGTGTGTGTGTGTGTGTGTGTGTGTGTGTGTGTGTGTGTGTGTTGTTTTGTTTTGTTTTGTTTTCTAATCAACACAATATTTCCAGTCTGTGTGGGGTGTGATAGGATGTCCGCAAAATTTCCTGCAATTAAATTTCGATACAATTCCCACTCATACCCCATCGCTCTAACTACACTTGAGACACAGAGTAATTGTGGTTTAGTTTACGCAATGTTTTGTAAACTGTATTCTTTAAAAAAGAAAGAAAAAAAAAGTAACTGTGCGCCGTACAGTGGGGGGTGGGGCCTGGGGTGGGGTGGGGTGAGACTTGGGGGATAGGGGAGGTGTGGGGAGGGGGGACAGGATTGTGTCTTAGCATCATGGTCAGTTCGTGGCTTTGCTTTGAACCACCCGTCCCCTTTTCTTTCTTTCCCGGGTGTGTGTCGGGGTCCGCATCGCGCGCCCATTGGTGTACTGGGACTAGTTTCAGTTTCAGTTTCACTTTCTCAAGGAGGCGTCACTGCGTTCGGACAAATCCATACACGCTACACCACATCTGTTGAGCAGATGCCTGACCAGCAGCATAACCCAACGCGCTTAGTCAGGCCTTGAGTGCATGCTTACATATTTGTGTGCCTATGAAAGTGGATTTCATTTTACGTAATTTCGCCAGAGGACAACACTCTCGTTGCCATGGGTTCTTTTTCAGTGCGCCAAGTGCGTGCTGCACACGGGACCTCGGTTTATCGTCTCATCCGAAAGACTAGACGCTCAGTTTGATTTTCCAGTCAAACTTAGGAGAAAGGGCGAGAGCGGGATTCGAACCCACACCCTCACGGATTCTCTGTATTGGCAGCTGAGCGTCTTTAACCATTCTGCCACCTTCCTCCTGGGACTAGTAAAATGGTACACTAGCACCCATCCCCGTACCCCGTACGCAGTGGATTAGTGTAACAGGACTCTGGTATTATTATTATTATTTTCATTATTATTTTTTATGCATGCATGTTAATGATCACTAGATTTCCAGATTTCATTACTTCATGGTAGGAAAGGGAGGGGGAAAAGAGGGGGGGGGGGGGGACAGCGGAAGAGAGAGATAAAAGTAGTAGAAAACTTAAATTGTTGGTGAGGGAAGGAATGCTGACAAGGTTGGGGATAAAGAAAGGAAGAGAAGAGGAGGTGGGGTGAGAAAGGAAGGTAAAGAAAAGAGAGTGAACTGTCCATATGTAGCGAAGCTCAACAAAGAAACATTAGCGAACAATTAAAATGGCGACTGTGATGTTTTTGTTCTTACAAAAGTGTTCAAAGTGCTTCAAGTCATAGTACAAACAGTTAACAAGGAAATGTTGCACAAAACTAATATGTGCGATACAGCCTAGAATTCTCGTGTAACTATATATGACGTTGCTGACCAAAAGTTAAGCATTCTGTTTACCGATATGAACTGATGTGTCAAGAAGCACGCACGCGCGCACACACGCACGCACACACGCACGTACACAGACACGCGCGCGCGCGCACATGTGCACACACACACATACACACTGGCATGCATATGAATTTTCATTCTTGGTCAACCACACATCCAGTCCAAAATTTTTATATGGATGTTGACTTTGAAAAATTTAAATGTTAATAGTTTTGAACACTAAAGTAAGAATGTGGAAACATTCGCTTTGTGGAGGAACTGCGATGCTGTTGATAATGTGCGTGAGATGAGTTGTGCAGTTTTTTTGTTGTTTTTTTTGTTTTTGTTTTTTATCAGTGTGTTCGTGTTTTCCTTCTCATCCTCTCTTCCCTCTCTCTCGTTCCATCTACCCATGTCATTATAATGTTATATCATTGATCGGAGAAAATTTGGGTCACTGAGAGAAAGAGGAAGCATTGCGAGAAAAGAGAGAGAAAAATAGTTCGGCTGTGTCATTATGTAGATTTATGCAGAAGAGAGAAAAGTTAGGCAGAGGGATATCGTTTTCTTTGGGTGGTGTATTTATTTAGACATTATGCAGTAATATATACTGTTCTACACCTTGCATATTATGGAACCCATTTCTATGATCCGTATTGAATCACAAGCTGTATGTCACGGTCGACAGTGATTTTTTGTGTTTGAGGGGGGATGGGGGGGGGGGGTTGTTGTTGTTGCTGTGTATGTTGAACAAATTGCTAGTATTTTTTTCTTTTCACAAGCATCATGTAACTTCCCTTTACTCATGTCTCCCCATGTGAAAACGCATATGTGCATGTGGATATGCATGTATGCATTTGCATGTAAAGTGATATGTAAGTGTGTATGATATGTAGTATTTGTACATGTGCGTGCACTTATGCATGTGTAGGTTTATCTATATGTATGATATGCATTTATTGGGGCTATTGTCATTCCGCTCAAATATCGCGATGGCCAAGACATTTTGTGTGTGTGTGTGTGTGTGTGTGTGTGTGTGTGTGTGTGTGTGTGTGTTTTGTTTGTTTTTGTTTTGTTTTGTTGTGTGTGTGTGTGTGTGTGTGTGTGTGTGTGTGTGTGTGTGTGTGTGTGTGTGTACGTGTGTGTTCTTCAAATTTATCCTCAAAAGACCAGGGGTTTTTTTTTGTGTTTTTTTGTTTGTTTTGTTTTGTTTTTTTTGTGTGGGTGGGGGGGTGGGTGGGGGGGTTGTTGTTTTGGTTTTGTGTGTGTGTGTGTGTGTGCGTGCGTGCGTGCGTGCGCGCGCGCGCGCGCGCGCGTGTGTGTGTGTGTGTGTGTAAATGTGTGTGAAATATGTGTGGAAACAATTAATTACCTAACGCTTGTGCGCACACACACTCCGAAACTCAAGGTCAAACCCTGATGTTTTTTTCTGGCACGCCAAACTGTGGATGTGAATTGTATTCAAGTTGTTTGTTGCCAGTCTGACCCTTGCCCCCTCCGTCCCTCCCTCTTCCCCCATCCACCTCACACACACTTGGATCATGACTTTGACATTCTTTTTTGTGTGTGTGGATTTCATGCATGTTTATCACGGATTTCATG
>NC_134889.1:16561023-16563523 GCF_041734735.1 Babylonia areolata | reverse complement strand
AAGAAAATCTCGTTTAGTTTCGTTTTCTCTTTGTCTCTGTCTCTGTCTGTCTGTCTCTGTATTACATATATGTATATATATATATATATATATATATATATATAGAGAGAGAGAGAGAGAGAGAGAGAGAGAGAGAGAGAGACAGAGAGACAAACAGACAGACAGACAGATTCAGATGATTTAGTCATCTAAGGCCATAGCCCAATATGATCAGGGGTCGATAACAGAGTTAAACATACGTCACTACAACTATGTGAACACAATCAGCATAACCAGATACCCAAATGATCAGGATACTAGTGTTTCTCTCAGCTGAAGTGCTCGAAATAAATACAAAGCGAGACTGCACATTGTTTCATTATCAGTCGATGACATCAATAAACATAATCTAAACAGACATGGATATGTATAATATTGAGAGAGAGAGAGAGAGAGAGAGAGAGAGAGAGAGGGAGGAAAAAAAGAAAAACAAACACATCAATCTGTCAAATATTCAAAATTTTCTAAACGATCACGTTCCTTCCTCAAGGGATAAGTTGTTTATTATTATGTCACACACACACACACACACACACACACACACACACACACACACACACACACACACACACACACACATACAGAGAGAGAGAGAGACAGAGAGAGAGAGAGAGAGAGTGAGAGAGAGAGTGACGGAGAAGCAGATAGATAGATGGATGGATAGTTAGACAGAGACAGAGTGTGTGTGTGTGTGTGTGTGTGTGTGTGTGTGTGTGTGTGTGTGTGTGTCTGTCTGTCTGTCTGTCTGTCTATCCATCCATCCATCTATCTGCTTCTCCGTTACTCTCTCTCCCTTCTCTCTCTCCATCTATCTGTTTCTCTGTCTCTCTCTGTCTCTCTGTCTGTCTCTTTCTCTGTCACTCTCTCTCTCTCTCTCTATATCTGTTTCTCTCTCTCTCCCTCTATCTCTCTCTCTCTCTCCATCTATCTGTTTCTCTGTCTCTGTCTCTCTGTCTGTCTCTCTGTCACTCTCTCTCTATCTCTCTGTTGTTGTTGTTTTTTCTCTCCTCTCGCTCTCTCTTCCCTCTCCTCCCTCTCTGTCTCTCTGATATCTGTCTGATTTGTTTCGTCATTTCAGACGGAGAGACAGAGAGGAATCAGAGACAGAGACAGACAATGACAATACTGACATCTGTTTTATTGAAGGCGGAATGGATAAGCTGAAAGCTTCTTTACACCATGCCCTCACACACAATACACGCACAATATGATAAATTTTATCTCTCTCTCTGTCTCTCTCTGTCTCTGTCTGTCTCTCTTTGTCTCTCTCTGTCTCTGTCTCTGATTCCTCGCTGTCTCTCCGTCTCTCTGTCTGTTTGTCTGTCTGTCTCTCCCTGTGTCTGTAGCTGATCAGATGTTTCTTGAAATAGATGTCAATGGAAAACAGAGTTTTTTTGGCCCCCCCCCCCCCCGCCCAAACAACGGTATTTGAAGGAAGGATAAGAGCAAAGAGTATTTGGATGGTTAATCTGAAGATGTTGTTTGTTGATTTTATTTTCTTCTGTAATTCTTTCGATATGTTGTGCGTTTGTGGTGTTTTTTGCTTCATATTCCAGATGATTGTGAAAATGACACTGACACATCCCACCTGTAACCCCCCCCCCCCCCCTCCTTCCCCCTGTCACATGGACAGTGCGGTCAATGGGTCATCCCTGCACCTCTGTCATATGAGCTGTTAAACTAGTGACAGTGCATCATTACATGGTCAAAATTTCAACGAGTCCGAGTTTCTGTCTGTCTGTCTGTCTCTCTTCACTCTCTCCCCCTTCGTTTTTTTTTCTTCTAGTCAACAGTATAATTATTCATACCACACACACACACACACACACACACACACACACACACACACACACACACACACATGTACATGTGTATATATATATATATATATATATATATATATATATATATATTCGTTTGAAGTTTCTCATGTCTGTCCATTTATACTTTCAATACTTTTCTATCTTAGTATGTTTTAAAATGTTTTTCTTTCTTTTAGAAGAGGGTGGGGCCGGGGACGTGGATTATTTTGAAGTCAGGATAAAAAAAACATTTTTTTAAAAAGTTAAAAAAAAAAAAACCCTGTGTGCTTTAAATCTATTCCCTCAGAAAATTCATTTATGTATTCATTGATTCTCTTATTCCCCTCTCTCTCTCCCTCTCTCTCTCCCTCCCCTCCCCCTCTCTCTCTCTCCCCCCCTCCCCTCCCCCCCTCTCTCTCAATGTCGTGGACAGATCTTGTTCTTTTATGTTCCAAAACATTTCCAGTAGCACATGTATGTTTTAGTGTTCTATACTTCCAGCAAAAGGTAAACATTCATTTAATAATTCTATACTTCCTTCCAATCACAACCTGAAAAGTGTTTGTGAGAAGCAAAAAGTTACTTTTATTGACCATTTTGAAAGTTTTTGCATCCGACACAAGTCTGTATAGCATTGTAACTCATCCGAATGCAAGAGG